>NC_085138.1:357527466-357634203 GCF_035046485.1 Aedes albopictus
ACTTGCTGTTCAAAAGACCACTGAATTGCGATAATGGGCTTAACCTTGAAGAAATATACATAAGGTATTCTGAAAAGTTTGTCCATAATAGGTGTTTCTCTTTCGTTAACCCTTTCCTTACCACGACTTTGAACGACTATTTCTATACCAAGAAAGCGTTTCCAAAATAAGTTTCCAAAATAGGTACACGAAGAAAAGCTGTTCCAAATTCGCCATTTTTTTCGAAATAAATGAAAAAGTTTTTTTGTTGTAAATCAATAGTTTTGCCTTTCTCGTGCACCAAGGTGTACCGAAAGGCTATATGTTCACTCCAAAAATGAAAATTTGATAAAGCCTCCGCAAGTCTTATATACCAATCGACTCAGCTCGACGAATTGAGGTGATGTCTGTGTGTGTATGTGTGTGTGTGTGTGTGTGTGTGTGTGTGTGTGTGTGTGTGTGTGTGTGTGTGTGTGTGTGTGTGTATGTGTGTATGTGTGTATGTGTACAAAAAAAACTCACATCACTTTTTGGCAGTAAACCTCAACCGATTTTAATGACCGACGGTTCATTCGACGCGGAATCTGGTCCCATTGTTTCCTATTGAAAATGGTTTGGATCGGTCCAGCCGTTCCGGAGTTATGGCCGTTTAGGTGTTCCGGACCGGTACCCCAGGAAGGGGCCAGATATGAAAATGTTACAAACCCATGCATGCGACCCATCAAACCGCGGCATTTTTGATAACCTGATGAACGGTAAGTAGCAAAATAGTTTCAGACTATATCTGAACCGGTAATGTTCCGGAACCGGTCCTTGGTGCCCCTCCGGAAGTGCCCAAATATAAAAGTAAACTAAACACATACATGTGACACATATGTGTCACATATACATATATTTGATATCAAATAGCGGCTTTTTCGATAAACAGATAAACCGTAGGCAGTAAAATAGTTTCAGACCATATCTGAACCGGTAGTGTTCCGGAATCGGTTCCGCGTGTCCCGCTGGAAGTGGCCAATTAAAAAAGTGAACCAAACCCAGGCATGTGGCACATCTAAGAGCTGCTTTTTCGATAACCAGATGAACGGTAAGTGGGAAAATAGTTCCAGACTATATCTGATCCGGTTGTGTTCCGGAATCGGGCCCAAGTGTCCCACCGGAAGTGGCCAATTAAAAAACTGAACCAAACCCAGGCATGCGGCACATCAATCGAGTTTTTAGTTAATCAGGTGAATGGTTAGCAGGAAAATAGTTTCAGACTATATATGAACCGATTGTGTTCCAGAACCGGTTCCAGGGGTTCCGCCGGAAGTGGCACATTAAAAAAGTGAACTCAACCCATGCATGTGACACATCAAATAACGGCTTTTTCGATAACCAGATGAACGGTAAAGAGCTGTTTGCAGTTCGGAAGGAATTTCTCAGCCTATCTTGATGCATGGGAAATTCCTTGCCAGAATCACTCAGGAAATCGTTTTTCTTCGATCGCAGTACGCAGTTGGGAAGAAATTACAGTTCGAATGGAAAGTATCTGCCAGGAATCGGCCAAGAAATTTCTTGAGCGATTTCTTTCGAACACGAAACTGGGCTTTTAGCAGGAAAATAGTTTCAGATCGTATCTGAACCGCTTATATTTAAAACTGACGGAGTAGAAGAGGTGAATCCAGCTGAAGGCATCTGATGAAGACCGAAGAATAGTAGGTCGAAACGCGTCACGCCAAACAAGCTGTTTCCGTTGTTTGTCACCGATAATTGCCAATAAATCCAGATAATATTGCGACATTTGCACCCATTTAGACTCGGCCGAAATTCATTATCATCACAGTCGAATTTCGCACACGACTTCGCAGCGGCTGGCATACACAAGTTCGGTTGAGTTCATGACAGGGGCGTCGGATGCACAACAGGTAATCAAAATGAGTTTGATTAGTGTGAAATTTCGCTGGGAAATGATGATTCAGTGGATTCTCAAATTATCACAGTAGTCTAAACATTGATGAGAAACCCAATAAGATATCTGAGCCGGTTGTTGCGGGAGGTGCTGGATACCACCGACTCTTTCAGCAGAAATAAGACAGGTATTTGTCATGATCAGCTACAAAGCTGCAAACTCATATTTCTTAAATTATAAGTTCAAATATACAATAATTAACTAACAAATTCGTTGATAAAATTAGGGAGCACGATTTGCTCATGTACTGAAGGTACCTCCTCGCTATAGCTACTAAATGTCTTTACTGAACTACTGCACAATAATGTCACCGATATTTTTTAAAGGGGTGTTCATATTTTCAATAATGCTGGGTTCAGATTTAAGGCTACGCATCTTTGCGTAACGCCGTTTGTATTCCGGAACCGGCTCCAGGTGTCCCGGAGATAAACGGTCAGCAAGAAAATAGTCTCAGACCACACCTAAGATTATCGGCAATAATGATTGCTTCGCTGAAATTACAAATTTCGACAAACAAATTATGCTAAGTGGCTTAAAAATACCTATTGTTTATGCCCACTAAGGCCTAAAGTACATAGGGTCAAATATTTGACAAGGAAAAAACTCAAGAAACAACATCAGTTTGATACTACCTAACAGAGTTGCGCAATATCAGTCTTGTCAAGTGACTACTGATATTGCACCATCGTCACTATCACTACAGGCCGTTCAATATCAAAACGACAATGACAGGTAACGACCTGATATTGACCCGCACTCTAGATCACAATCATTTCAACTGTTGTGATATTTTAGTGGTTTTCGCCAAAACTCAAACTTTTTTGTGACCAACATACAAAACTTGTTATGTTGTACCACATACTAAAATATCATCTTGGTAAATCTTCATTTGGATTTTTAAACAAATTTTAAAGATGGCCTATCAGTGATTTCCACACACCATCACAGTCGGTCCAGTTCTGATGGAACAAGGGAAGTGACGGTGACTCAATAGAGCGCACGCTGACTTGGATCGCAGTCGGCCTATCAAAATCAGTGATTTGCTTACCTTTGACAGTGACAGGGTGCAACTCTGCTACCTAATGAAAATTCGATCGAGTCAAACAAGATGTTTGAACATTGGTTTCTTGTTGGACAAATATTTGACCCTGTCTACTAACAGCCTAAGTCTCACTCGATTCTCAGAGGGTGCTGCCAACCACTGGTCGAGTTGATGCGAAATTCGCCTTTCTGTTCTGAGATTCCTTCATTAAATCTTTCACAAATTTATTTCGAAGTTCTTCCGGGGATTCCTTTGAGAAATTCTACAATGCTCTTTCCTAAAAATCTCAGGATTTTTTTTTATAAGGATTTCTTTAGAGAAGCCTTTCAACCCACATCTTTCTTCACACATCTCAAAACAGTTTACTTGCCGACACCGAAGATGACAAACAATACAAAACATTTGGTATACGTATGGTGCTAAATAAAGCATAGTTATAGACATACAGGGGATAGAAAAATGATCCAGACAGGTAAAATTTTCACTTTTCAAAAAATGATCAACTTGCTGTAACTGTTTGAAAAGTGTGTCAAATATTCTCAAATTTTCACTGTAAGTTGATCAACTAGTTGTGTATTAGTGGTCAAAATTTAGAAAAGATCGGGTTATTATGCACGAAGTTATAAAGAATCTAGAAAAGGTATAATTTTCTGATAGCCAAATTTAAGTTGTTATATCTCCGGATTCAATGAACCGTTCATTTTGTCTATCCCCTGTATATTATTTTATTTCATGTATCAGCTAAAATTAATTATATCAATAATATGGAACGAACTCACCCAAAAAGCATCCATCACAGTGTCCGGAGAACATATGCACCTCATAGACGTGGGCAGAAGTGGCATTTTTCCACTGACTGGCATCGCTATCGCGAATCACACTAATTGCAAAACGTTATCTATTATGCATAGGAAACAAATACTATTTATAACTGATATCATTTCAGGAACACTAATATAACATGAAACTGCAATGAGAAGGCGGACTCTCTCGCAAAGATGGGCGTACAGGATGGTGAGATCTATGATAGAAGAATTTCACACGATGACTTTTTCCATTTTGTTCGCCAGAGTACTGTTCAACGTTGGCAAAATGACTAGCGAGATGACCATCTGGGACGGTGGTTACATTCCATTATTCCTAATGTTTCTTTGCAAGTGTGGTGGTATGGTTTGGATGTAAGTCGCAATGTCATTCACATAATGTCAAGACTTATGTTCAACCATAACTCGCTAGATGCACATTTACACAGGATTAACCTCGCGTTGAGCAATGTTTATACTAAGTGCGGTTCCTGTTATGATGACATCGACCACGTAGTTTGGCAGTGCCCGGATAATGACGCCTCCAGAGCACTACTTTTGGATACCCTTGAGGCCCGAGGTAGACAACCCTTTGATTTTGTGAGAGATGTGTAGGGGACCCGCGATGTCACATACATGGGATGTATTTTCGACTTCTTCGCTCTGCTATAAATGTTTAATTCGCTTGTGATCTCTTCCCCAGCTTTTTTTTCTCTGTTTTGTCTTTTTGTGTTTTGGTCCTGGCCATCCAGCAGACGAATACCGACAAGGTGGTACCAACACTATAAGGCGACAAAAACGCTAAGCCAAATACACCGCCCGGATGAGCTTCAGAGAACCCTTAACCCCAGTCCTTTCCAAGCCCATCCTTTTTCTCATTGTGACTTACTAACCTCGAACTACCACGAGTACCCTGGCTCCGACTCATACTAACTATGGTACACAAGATTACATTTGTACATATCATACAAACATTGAACTATGGCTCCGCAAAGCGTTAGACGCGATTGAGCCCCAAATAAATGAACTAGATATAAAATAGCATGCAACTACAATGGAAAAAAATTAACGCATTCCAATGATATACCATTGAAAAAAAAAACATTGCGCCAAATTGTTTCGTGCAGCTGATCAAATGAAAAAAATCGTTCAAAAGTTGCATTTGGATGTGGAAAGCCAAACCAAACAGTAATTCACCGCATATTGACGCCTGTATTGGCGAAGATCTAGACTGTGTCCGATGAAGGTGAGGGTAAAATGCGAAATGATTAAATGAAAACTTTGACCGCCAAGAACATCTCCTCAGTCGAAGGGGATAACGACGTGGAACAGAAGTAATTGAACAATTTATACTAGTTGGTAAACTGCCTCTGAGTAAATTTCAACCTGTTGAACTGGATCATTTTTCAAGATTTGCTCTTTGGCACAAACACCTCGAAGGACAGCCGTTTGCGAAGGTCATTTTTAATACCGAAATCAAGACGTTTTGAAACAATCGTTTCAAACAATTTCTTGAGTCGGGACCGTTCACCAGATTTGCTAAAATGTTAGTTATGTGGCAAATCGCAGAAAAAATAAAACCCGATCGGTACTCGTTCTTCGTGGGTTTCGTTCATCGCACCTGTCAAAAAATAATTGACGCCATAAGTCATCCGACGGCTTAGTCGATGCAAACAATAACTGATACCTGCACTCCGGTCTAGGGTCCGCGTGGCGAAGAATCCTCTTACATATGAAACCGATCTTTGCCGTCATCCTCATCATAATCATCATCAAGGAGAAGACGCCACATCATAGGTACCAACCGTGTGTAAGGATCCGTGAAAGGGCATGGTTGAACAACCGGCAATTCTTCTTCAAAGCTTCTGGCAGCTGCACCGCGCCACCACCACTAATTATCCAAATCACTTTCGAATCGCGTCGCGGCGACCCAGTTCGGATCGGGTTACAGTTCTCGTGCCACAGTCGGTGCAGTGTGTACAATAAATCACGATTTTAATCAGATCACGGCGCGGTCGGTGGTAAGAACCATCCAGCTCCACACTTGACACGGCACACGGGCATGCTGGTACTAGGTAGGTGGCTGGTGGTTGCGCATATCACACTTTGTGGCGGCTGTTGGCCCATCCGCTGCTAGTTCTTTTTGAAGTCAGTCACGTGGTTTGTGGAGCGTGCCCTGATCTCTGTGCATCTCTGGCGAATTGGATTGTGAAGTGTTTGTTGTTAAAGAGAACCCAGATGGGCTAACACCCGCACTCATCTTCCAAAGGCTGTTCTTTTGAACCGGCAGGTGCATGTACTTATAAGGATGCGTGTTTGATGTGCAGCATGTGTTTCACGAATCATTGCGCAAGAGATGGTATCATGACTCGATTATGACGGGATCATCTTTAAAAAAGGCTTGCATAATGGTTTTCAGTATCCCTAGATATGCGATATGATGAGAAGTTCGTTTATTTCTAGTCTAGTCGAGTCTACACATACACAACACAGCCATTTATTGAAAGAATCCTGAAAAAATCGACTAACTCACCCTTTTTTCTTGTCATTTTTAATGCTTGTAGCACAACAAAAATGTATTACAAGCATTAAAGCGGCCAGGCCTTCTGTACAGTGGTTTTGCGGACGAATTGCGGACCCTTCGCAGAGTGCGGAACTGGAGACATACATCCAGGGTCCTGCAGTTTGCGATGAAATGTTTAACTGTACTCGGTTCTGATCAGGTAGAGTAACGAAGTCGAAAATTTTAGTCACTACTCATACTATGGAGAAGTCTTGTATATCCTATTCTTATCTAAGCAGAACAACTTGGTCTGTTCGAGATGGCACGTAAGGCCAACGCTGCGGGATCGGTTTGATCTTCCGAGTGATAAATGTATGTCCCGACCAGAGAAAGTCACACGCTTCCTGTACCTAAAGCATTGTCCAGTTAGAATCCGGACGCAGATAATCACTTATATCTCAGAGGTGGAATAACAAACAGAAAAAGTGAAGCCCTCAAAACAAAGATAATTTACTGTAGTTTCATGGAAAAATATCATTAAAATTATTTAATTTAATTTTTAATACATTTTCTCATTTTTTCCGTGATCACTTCCTTAAAAATCTGCACAATGGTAGTAAATTTTAGCATCAACCCCTTCGGCGGATTTGTTTAACAATCAGGTCATCTATGTAGTGTCCTGAGACCCTCTACCAATCTGATTAGGATTCCAAAGAAACTTTGCCAAATATTTCTCTTCTTGCGAAATTAGGGGCTATTTAGTGAATTCCAAAGAAGCGAAATTTGAGTGTTTTTTTGTTAATAAACACTATCCAACAGTGATGACACCACTACACATCTCAGGCTGTCGTGATAGCTCACCAAATTAGCTCAAACCTCTACAAATCCCTTGTGGGCATTTTTGAAAAACAGCACGCGATTCTTGAGGTTATCATCTTTGTACACATTTGGTGTCAAAATCGTGATGTGAGAAAACGATGTCCAGAGCTCGAACTTCCTGGCAAATCTTGGAATTCCAAGAAGATTTATCCATGAACATAAACTTCAATCTTCCTTGGGCACTTTCTCATGGCATGGTTAACAACATCTGTGCACATCACACATAATGGTTATGGAGACATTAACATTTTTCGCGACTGTCGTACCTGACCACGCTAAATTTTCAACGTGTTTGTGCAAGATTTTTTTCCTCCTCTTGTCTTCAATCTGAAATAACTTTTCACTCGTTGTAAGAAAATCGATGAAATTTTCACCATCAATAGAAGACTTGTTTATGATCAGACTGCTGTAAAAAAAATATGATTATGATCATTGAGAGCGTCATAATAAATTATCCTTTGCGTCCGGATTCTAACTGGACAATGCTTTAATCTTGATATTATAATCTCGTTGAATCTTTGAGGTGAGAAGTGAAGTCAACTTCCTCGTTTTCCTTGTTACCGCAATAGCCCGGCACCCACATAAAGGTGAACACATTTCGGTATTTGTTCAGCAACTCCTGAACTGCCCCCACTCGCATAACAGTCCCATTTGCAAAAAGTAGGAATTGAGAAAACGCCATTTGAAGTTTGAAAACTTGTTTCCATATAAAACTTTGAAAAATCGCCAAAATTTTAAAAATATTTCGATCATCTCGAAACTTTTACAGATTGCTTTGCACATGAATATATAACTGTAAAAAATATTACAATCATTACAAAGTTGTTCGGTTTTGTGTTACGTAACACAAAAATCCATGATGGGACTGTTATGCGGGTACTTTTGATATGGGACGCTCATAACTTGGTATTTTTTTCACACATTGACATAAAAATTCGTAATTTTTATTGTTGTTTTTGGTAGTACATAAAAAATGATGACTATTCATAACGTTAACTCAAAAGTGATGAAAAGTCAAATGGGACTGTTATGCGAGTGGGGGCAGTGAAGCTCCTGGACGAAAAGATAATAATTGCTAAGGATCTGCAGAGCGTCAAGTACGCTGGCCGAACCCGACGCGATTAGTAGTGAGGCCGAGCTGGGGTGAGCAATGGCTCGCGGTACAATAGGAGCATGCGAGATGAAAACACGGTGGGGCAGCAGGGACGAAAGTCCTGGGGCCTGATGCACCGCTTCACTTGCGAGTCAGCCGCGTAGTCGTCGGCTAAGAATAGGACTACTAACCCCAATTCAAGGTGTCAAGCGACCCGTGCTGAGGAATGAGTGATCGAGGGGGTGAAAAAGATGCTCGATCTTTAACGGAGCCTGTGGAATACCTGGGCACCCCCCACAGTAAGCTGTCCCTACCGCGTTAATGCAGGGCTCTGGCGTGGTGGACATTCTTTCCCGTGCTACTCGTGGGATTTAATCATGAAGTCAAATAAACAAAATCAATATCTAGGTGGAAATAGTGGTGGGATCAACCCCTTCGCAAGAAGCGGGTTGATGAGATCTCCGACAAGGAGAAGTGAGGAGATAGGCGCAGGGAGTTGCGTACGCAGCTCAAGCGTGGGTGCTCCAGTCCACTTCCCGGCAAGCCAGCCGGTGGAGGTTATGGACGGAGCGTGGTTGTTGAGGGCCGTTAACCGAGAATCCAAAGGACGGTCCGCAATAGAGGTAAGGCCGGACGGAATTGTGGACCCATAGGTTGATACCGAGGGTAGATAGTTGGATTAATAGGCGCCATGGGGAAGTTACATTCCACCTGACACAGGTCCTTACAGGTCATGGTTTCTTCCGACAGTATCTACACCGTTTCGGGCATGCGGATTCTCCCGAATGTCCAGTGTGCAATGGTTTAGAGGAAACGGCGGAACACGTTTTGTTCGTGTGCTCGCGTTTTCGCACAATGCGTGACCGCATGCTTGCCACATGCGGGGAGGACACAAACCCGGACAACTTGGTCCAGAGGATGTGTAGGGATGAGTTTGGCTTGAACGCCGTTTCAACGGCTATCACCCATATCGTCTGGGAGCTACAGAGGAGGTGGCGCGTGGACTCGGAGAGTGGCTAGTCCAGATGCAGTCCAGGGGTTCGGAGTCGGCTTCGTAGGTCATACCGGTGCCCTGCTGTCGAGATCGACCCTTACAGCGATTAAGTGGCCACGGAGAGGAAGTCCCGGTAGCGGTGCTGTCGTGGCGTCGGTCTACTGGGTTGGATCCAAGCCCGCGGTTGGAAAGGGGTCCCCGGTAAGGGTCGGGGCAGGTGGAGACCCTGCCGTCAGCAACCTACGGATGCATCTGATAGGGCCTGAAGGGTAGTGATACCCTTCCTTTGCGGGCAGGTCAGATCGGGTTGCATGTGGGCATCAGTTCTTGATGTCCGCTCAGCAGTAGGGCGCGGGCGGGGTTGACTCTGCCCGCCTTCCGAGGACAAAGGGAGTGGCGAGGACCACTCGGGAAACTGGCTAAGCACCAGCATGCTACCGTGATGGACTCTCCAAAGCGAGTCATCGATGTTCGTTGCTGCAGGCTACGCAACTAACCTTGTGGGTGCGATGTGCACTAGCCCCTCTCTGAAGCAATACCTTCTTGGTGGTTCCGGAGAGACATAGGGTTTGGCGACCATAGGAATGGTTTAGTGGGTACGAGGAGAGAGTAGTCCTGGATTTTACTTTTGTTGTAGAAGACGGCCTGTCAGACCTACACTACCCTAACCTTCTGTTAGGGTGTCTGTTGAGCAGATTATCCCCCTATGGTTTAGAAGGAAAAAAAACATTTGCTCAGTTCGTCGAGCTGAGTTCATTGGTATATGAGACTCGGCCCTCCGGGCCTCGGATCGAAAGTCGGTTTTTCGAGCGATATTTATACCCTTCTTATGGGTGTAAGAAGGGTAAAAAATGACAGAAAAATATGTTACCACAAAATATATGATTATCTATAAGGGCCGATTTTACCGAGCATAATGCTCTTTGAGCCGCTTCAATGTATAATCTGTGATAATTATTTGATACTTGATATTTGTTGTCTTTCCAAATCGTGTCAAATCATGTATCATGCCATGTCACAGAGTGCCATTTAATTTTATTTCTAAATTATTAAATATTTATCAAATATTCTATTATGTTTTAATAATTTGTGATATGTATGTATAAACTTGACAAATTCTTGAGAAAAATAAAGAGATTTTGTGTTAAAATAAAATGAATACTATTTATTTATTTTGATGCAAAATTCTGCAAAAACACTGATTTATAAGGCACATTAATTTTATCGAGGTACAATAGTCTATTTCATGGTAAAAAATGATTGGCATATTTGAGTATTGGAGAGAACAGCGAATTGCAAATGTGCCAAAATCGGAGAACTAAAAAAACATCATCCAAACTTATATCCAATTATTTTAAACTCGCATCACAGTACAGTATAAAAGCGCTTGCTGTATGCAGCAAAGCAATGCGCTATAGACTGAATTGCGTTACCTGCAGATAGAATAGCGAGATAGCCACCTCACCCACACATTCACACACTACTACTACTACTGACTACTTATCTGACTCCTAGGAAGTTGCTCCAGGGTGAAAAGCATCTAAGGATCTAGTGGTTATCAGCCAGCCCATGGACGTTGGATAATTGGTTCCGCACTGCACTCAGGAAATTCAACTCGTAGGCTCCATACAGGAAATTCAGAAGGATCACTTGCGTAACAGTATTTTCTGGACGACGCGACCGATATACGGGAAATAAAAATTGTTCTAATTTTCCAAAATTTGAGAAAAAAAACCCGCAGAAAAGAAACTTGACAGCGGTGAAAATTTGCGACCGTTCTCAATCACAGGCCACTACGATCCAGTCATTTAGCAGTCTGAAAATCGGTTTTATTATTTCGAACCAAAACTTTGTAACTAGTCATACTGGAGTCCAAATAATTTCTATAAGACATGTTGTGTTACTTGGGAACTTAATCAAATTGGGTTAGACATCTTCTGTTTTCGTGATTAAGACGGTCGAAAGCTTTTCGTAATTACATGAAAGAGACTCTTGAAATGCATTGATTTGCTCCAGAATTATACATAGCGTGACAATATGTTCTACATAGAATCGCCCGGCACGGAATGCTGCTTGCTGCCATGTATCCGAGTACGGACCACTTTATTGAGGACCTCGAGAACGATACACAGATAGAAAGATACACACTGAAACCCGCTAAAAATCCTGAAATACCTCTGAAAACCACGTCGGATTTCATGTAACGTACCTGAAACCAGTCTTGTTAGTAATCACAGTCTTTGACACCTTTTCGTCGATATTCGGCTGCCTTTGTCTCCAACATTCGCAACACAAGCGATCAAACTACTGTACGAAACAAAAATGTCAAATGAATGCCCTTGACCACGATTGCGTCTTCGGGAAATGGTTCGGTTTTTGTTATTCCTGTATTTCCCATTAGGAGAGCTGTTTTGGCTAAATGTATGTGTAATAATCGATATATCACACACTAATAAAGTAATATTATACCAATCATAATCAAAATTAGCTGAAATCACGTGAAAAGTTGGAATTAAACAAATATCATCGTGTCAGACGACGTTAATTTGATCCACTTTTTTGTTTATTGATCTTCGTTCTACCGCTCGCGTTGTGTGTGTAAGAGGTAGCGGTCGCGCTCGAATGAAACAAAGCATGCTGACACCCGACCGCGGCACCAAAAACGAAGATAATCGAAAGTGTCGAATGTTTACAAGCCTGCCTGAAACCCTTCGAAACCCCCCAACACCTGAAGCCCCCTTGAAAAGCCTCTGAAACTCCCGTGAAACTCGTCTAAATTTAGGCCTCCTGAAAATCTTTGGAAACCTTCTGAAATGTGCTGAAATGCCTTAAGCCAATGTTGCGTTGGATCTTCCTCGCGAGCATTCATTCTTGTATCTTCGCGATCCATTATTCGCAAGCATTCGTTTTTTTTTATTTATGCTTCGCAAAGAACACTCTAGCAAGCGAATGGGAGCAGTGAACGAGGAAGTATAAGTTGATCACTTTTGCAGATCACATGCTATTCGTTCATGAAGCACTCCTTCATTCGTCCACTTCGTTGCGAGTGCATTTTGACAGTTGCGTTGCGGCTAATGTGGTTGGTTTATTGTGGCATCAGGCATTAAAATTCCACTCCGAAATCCGGATTTTCCGCAATCCTCGGTTACCGCACCAGTTCCCCCTCTCAGTAGAAGGTGATTTTTTAATTCGAATCAGCCCAAGATTGCTAGAATCGGCGACAAAATGGCAAAATATGACCATTTTTGTTTAGCAGGTATCAGGGTACCATGTTGGCTAGAATGCCGTACAGCGGGTGCAGTTCACGAAGCTACTCGTGGCGAATGGTTTTTTGATGTTCGCGAAGAGCACGCATGATGCATCGAAGCAATCATGTCTTCGGGCGATGGAGTTTTTTTTTTCAGTCGTAACAAGCGACGACGACGCTACGTTGATGACGAACAAAACTCAAGCATTGGCTAATATGTTCAATCGCATGGCGAAGCCATATTCATCGCCCTTCGCATGTTTCATCAGTGTTCAGCAACATTTCCTTGAGCATCCCTTTTTCCTGAAAAATCAACTAGAGTGTGCGAACTACAGAGGAATAATACTTCTCAATTCAGCGTACGAAATTTTGTCCGGAATTCTGTTTAACAGGCTGACACCATTTGAGGAGTCCTCCGTCGGCGAATATCAGGCGGGTTTTCGTGAGGCTGATTAACGACAAATCACATGTTCACCCTACGACAAATTCACGATACGTTTCGGGAGTACGACCTGCAGATCCATCTTCTGTTTCAAGGCGCCATATGGTTTAGTGGAGAAGCGAATTAGGGTAAATTATGATCGAACATGGTTTTCCGGTGAAGCTAATTAGACTAATTTGTGCGACGCTTGACGCACTTGATTGAAATCAAGTGTACGGGTCGCGGATGAAATTGTGTCATCTTTCGTAACCTTAGACTGACTGAAGCAGGGTGATATTATTTCGAACAAACTGTTCAACATTGCACTGGTAGGAGCGATGAGGAGAGCTGGCGTGCAAAGGAGCTGAACCATTGTCACGTGGTCGCATATGCTCCTGGGCTTTGCGGACGATATCGAGATCATCGGAATCGATCGCCGGGGCGTGGAAGAAGCCTTTGAAGAAGGAAATTGCGAGGATTGGACTTAAAATTAACCCCACAAAGTTCAAGTACATGATTTCTGGTGGTCAACGTCAGTCCGACGATGGTAAACAAGTTGTGCTGGGTGGTGAAAACTTTGATGTTGTGAACGAATTTGTTTATCTTGGCACTCTAGTGACTTGCGAAAATTTTGTTACCCGCGAGGTGAAAGGCCGAATTGCCGGTGCAAATCGGGCCTTTTTTGATATGCGAAACCAGCTGAAGTTCCGTAGGCTACAAACGAAGACCAACATCGCGTTGTACAAGACTCTGATTCTTCCAGTCGCTTTATATTCCATGAATCGTGGACGTTGAAAGAAGCTGATCGGAGAACCCTTGGAAACTTCGAACGTAGAGTACTACGATTAATACTCCGCGGCAAACTGAAGGACGGCATTTGACGGCGTCGTATGAACTAGTATTTTTATAAAGAGATGGATATGGTGAAACAAATAATACAAGGCAAGATATGGTGGGCTAGGCACGTAGCTCGTATGCCGGATGAACGACAAGCTAAAACTACATTCAGCAGGAAGGGGCCGTTGTTGTCGTGGTAGGCCGCGCACACGTTGGCCTTTTGTAGTTGATTAGGGCCTAAGGATTCTAAACGTTCAGGGCGACTGGAAGCGATTGGCCCTGGACCAAGACCAGTGGATGCGAATGCTTTATTCGGCGCATACTCATTGCTGCGCGAGTTGTAGCACATCAAGTATCAAGTCAGTAATAAACTGAAACCATTTTAGTAAAAAATGTATTTAGAGGTCTAAGGAAGGAAGGAGGCCAAGGTCTCGGAGCATAACACCGAAAGAACCCCTGGATGATCCTCTCCAGCATCTCTCCAGACTACTCGGTAGGAATCATTACCGGCACTCCCCTTGTGCTCAGAGGCGTCTCGTGACCCGTAAAGCTGACTGTGCACTTGAAAAGTTTTCACATGGAAACAGCAGGAACCTGAACTCTGCTAGACAAGCGAATCTATTGACGATTTCGTCGAGAAAACTGCCTTATTGTTTCAATTGATGAAACAGATGGTTTTCTACCGCCATCAGTTTAAGCCTCTTTAGTCTTTGCTCGCTCATTGTAACTGAAGATAGGTTCTTATTCTTTTGAGATGGAAAAGCTCCTTCCAACGGCATCAGTTGTAAACGTAAGTGTTATTATCAGAGGAATAAGCAGATACGTTTCTGAGAAGACGTCTTCCAAATTGTTCTTAGTAAGTACCTTAGCTATCTCTGCGACTTTTTTTGTGTAAAACATTCTCAGCTCATTGGTCAGCTAGACTTTATCGAAATTTGGGAAGCGAGAGTAGACATTGCCCACCAATTGTTAAGGGATTTTTTCGGAACTTCGAAGAATCCACTCAGAAGTGGATAAATGACACTGAAGAAGTGGAACACCCATTGCACAATTATGGGTCACTCTGTAACTATTACTAGTCAGTCTGTTCTCTATGCTATTCACATACAACTTAAATCAAATTGACCCATGTGAGTAACCCATGATAATGCTATGACTGTAGTCGAAACATGCGTATCTGTTTAAGGGCCCCAAGAGTAAGCATTAGAGGGCGGAATTAAAAGTACAAATCTGAGTACACTCAATCGAAGAGGGTATTCTACTTAGATGATTCGAGATGCGGTACAAGCTTTTCCTCAATCGACCGCCTGGCAAACGAATTGCGGGAGTAGATTGTCTACCATATCGCGCTCCATTTTCCTTTGAATGTTGCTAGAAAATGAAACCGTACGCGACGTGCAACTAGTAGTGAATGAAAATGCCACCCATTCAGGTCCACCCAAAGGCATGCACGCATGCCAAAAGAGTGGATGGGCGGCCTCCGTTGAATGGTACAAGTTCTCTCGCTATGCTGTTTCGCCTCGCTCTCTTGCTGAAGCATAGTAGCTCAAATGCGACGTTGCCAAACTTAGCAGCTTCCCTGCGAGCGCAAGCTTGGTGTAAACAAACAATCTTTCCTTTCCTCCGCCACCGATGAGGCCCACGTCCATTGGAAGAAGTGCACAAAAATTTTACTAATACATTGCCAAAGCAGCACAGAGCGGTCGAACACAAGTAAACACAGTTCTTGTATGCATATACAGCGCTCCCGTGTAGGGGAACAGAGCCCAAAATGCCAAGATGGGGTAAAATGGCCCAACTCATAAAATCATTCCTGAATGGGTCTTGATCATTAGTATTGGTGAATGGTGTCAAGATACGTTTGCATCGAACATTCTTCTAGAAGCTAGGCCACGAAACCCACGAAAAATCTTTTGATTTCCCAATGAAAACTGGCAACTTCCGGTTTTTCGTGCTTGCAATTAAGGTTTTCTGGTGATTTTATTACCAGCCAAGTGTTTCCAACGAGATTGAGGCACGCATGGAGACGCATGGTTGTTGATGTCTACGCTTTTCATGTTAGGGGTCATTCAAATATTACGACCATCGTTTTGTGGGGAGGGGGGTAACACTCCCTTTGTTGAGTATACGAAAAAGCGGGACAGAGGGGGGAAAAGGAGTCGGAAATGCCCGAAAACTGATGGACGTAATTTTTGAATGTTTTCATGAAGTGGCATCTTACCCCACGGCAGATGGTCGTTTTGCACCACTTCCGTTTTACGAATCAGTTTTTAAAGCCGCTAAAAATCGATGAAAATACAATAATTTAGTGAATATTTTTGCTTAGGTATCGAGCAAATATTGTCTAGTTGCTGTTACCACTTTGAAAGCCTAACAAATGAGACTAATTATCATTGAAAACGATGAAAGTTTGAAAAATGGCATTTTACCCCACTTGACCCTACTTCTGGAAGTGAACTGAGGCGAGAGATTTTTGGCGATGCTGTCACCAGGGTTGCCACATATACAGATTTTTCTGTAATCATACAGATTTTCTTGCAGCTTTTCATACAGAATTCTGTATGTACAGATGTACAGATTTTTGGAAATGATACAGATTATACAGATTTTTCAGAAACTTACAGAATTTCAAACAGATTTTTCGCAAAATATTACAGATTTCATACAGATTTTTGACAAAAAATGGTGATACAGATTATAAAGATTTTTGAAAGGCAAAATACAGATTTAAATGTGGCAACACTCTGTCACATGGATGTTTCGCATGCTTCGGCGTGGAGTACTCTGGCAGCGGCAGGGTGGTGGCATAGTGAGATTAAGTTGGAAAATTTACTTGATTCCTAGGGAGCATCCATTAAGTACGTCACGCCGAAATTGGGAATTTTCGACTCCCCCTCCCCCCTTCGTACGGGTTTTTCCTATACCTAATATATGGCTCGTCACACTTTCACAAACCCCCCCTCCCCCCTAGGTCCGTGACGTACTTAATGGATGCCCCCCTATTGGATACGCACTAGTACACAGGGAAAAATTTCTACTCAGTGGCTGAGTTGGTCTTACTCAGAAATCGAAAAATCCTTTGTTTTCTTACTCAGTTTCCGTCAAAAGTGGGACAACCCATTGCCAATGGGTTGTCCCACTTTTAGTCGAAACTGAGTAAGAAAACAAAGGATTTTTCGATTTATGAGTAAGGCCGACTCAGTCATTGAGTAGAAATTTTTCTCGGTGTATTTCATAGTGGTTTGTTCACTTGAAGTTGTGAACATCAAAAGGATCGAATGAGTAGTTTATGTCGTTTGTAGCAAAATGTTGACATTATAGTGATTTATTTTAGTTGTTTATCAACTGTGTAGTGAACGCAGTGGACCTATGGACGAGACGCCACTGCTTGTGCTGGTTATGACGACCCTATAGGCACAATCTTAGCAATCCTTGAAGAAATTTCCTAAATTCTAAAGAATCCCTGAAGAAACCACGGGAAGAATTTCTGAAGAAGCCCGTAGACTACCTTTTTCAGAAACTGCTGAAGGAGACCCAAGAAGAAATGCTGGAAAAAATCCTGGAGAAATGTTCAAAGAAATATATAATCAGGAATAGATTCTTAAGAAATACACTAAATTCTGTTTTTACGCGATTGATGCGTTCGCGCAAAAAAAGATCGTGTAAAAAAAGTTCACGTAACTTTGAGAAATCGCGCAAAAAAAATCCAAAGGAATTTTTTTTTACGCGATTTGTTCTCCGCAAATGACCAAAATCGCGTAAAAAAAAAAGTCGCGTAATTTCGAGAAAATCGCGTAAAAAAAGTCGTGCAAAAAAAAAAAATCGCGTAAAAAAAAGTCGTGTAAAAAAAGAATTCAGTGTACCTGGAAAAACCTTTGGAGGAATTTTCGCTGAAATCATTCTAGTGAATCCTGCAATAATCTGCTTTACATGAAAATTCTGTAAAAATATAAATCCTGGAAGAATCCCTGAATTAATTTCTGGCAGTGTTTCTGGATAATCGTAGAGAAAATGCTATAGAAATACATTTTTTCCCATGCATCCCTTTTCGCATAAAACACTGGTTGAAGAGTTGAAGAAGGCTTCAACCGTCTGTTGATCTTTCAGCCAAATGACCTTCGACCTCATAACGTTCTGCCTCCGGCCGAATTGTGATAATAACAGAAATAATGCATGAAAAATTATTCTAGCCACGCAATATGTTCCTTCCGAACACCATTCATTGGCCCGGCAGCTGCCCAACATCAGCGAACTACTGACGCCACAACGTACAATTAGCAGGTCTAGGGAACTGGACCATTTGAGAGTCGTTCACCTTGGCGTAGTTCCATCCCTTGCGCTAATTGCCCGAATAATTCCGTTCGATCTGCTCATCCGCTTCGGCGCTTTACTCCGCTGTTACGTGCCCAGACGCGCCGCAGATCACAGGACTTCCTCAACCATGTATCCCATAGAGCGAGCGGCGAGGAAAAAAAGTCGGAAATCTAGAACGCCGAAAATTGTTTGTTGATTATCCGATGAACCCAACCGTGTCGGTCGACACCGCCGCGCGCCGTCAGATTCGCTGAAAGCCACTTCAGTTGCGTTGCAAGAGTAAGTTGAGTAGCACCTTTTCGCGGCAAAAAAATAAGATTAATTCGCTTAGATTAATGCTTTTTGCACCAGTTTGTGCAGATGTGTTTTAGTGCTCCCGCGTCGTCGCGTCGCAACGGACCCTGGATGGCGATGATCGGGCAAGTCATCTAGCGGTCTCATGAGAGGCGACCGACCGCGCTTTGCCGCCACTACTAGTGAACGCGCGCGCGCGCGGGTAGTTGAAGTCTTTGAAGAGGCGTTCAAACGAGATATTAACGCGCGTGTCGGATGCGGCATTAACTATTCTGGTCGAGCCGATGATGAGTTGATCAAAAACAAATAAAAATTAATTGAACAAATGGACTAATGAACGGATAACGCTCAAGGATGACCCGGAGCCGGAGGGGATCGGTGTGGCGATGGGTACGCTGGGAAGTGTTTGGAATGCAAGTACACTAAGGTTTTTACACGATATTTTACACGGATTCGCGAATTAATACGAGTTTTTCAACTGTCTCGCTCCAAGTTTCCAGAAGGGAACTCTTACCAAAAGGGTGAAAGAGGATTTATGGGGAAGGGTGCATGGTGATTGAAGAGTGGAAGAGTGGTGGGGGTGGATGATGATGTAAGAGGTCTGTAGGATTCAGAAGGGATGTGTGGAGGTAGTGGGGGTCAATGCATAGGGGGGCTAAGAGGGGTTAAATGGGGGTTTTCTTAAAGGTAGTTCGTTCTGTAAAGAACTAATTTAAAGATGTTCTTATCCGAGAACTTAGGTTATCCAAGGACTTTCGTGAGTAAGCGCCTTAAGATCTACAAACGTAATCGATGGACTTTTGTTACATCACTGATACGATACAACATCATATAGGTCAGTGAACCATTTATCTGAAAGGAACTATGTCCTCCAAGAACTTCCATGAGTAAAGACCTGAAGATCTGCACGTGTTATCAAAGGTTTGTTGGCACATTACTGATGCAGTGTAATGTCCTACAAGTCCAGGGAGCATAGTTCTGTAGAGAAATACTATCCAAAGATGATCTATGTCTTCCAATAACACCCACAAGTAAAGGCCTCAAGTTCTACAAGACGGTCTTCGCGCCAGCTCGAACAAATGTTGGCAGCACCCTCTCAGACTCCAATGAAACTTTATGGGTGTGTAGACGTTGACAAGATAAGCCACTTTGCATACTTAGCTTCTTCAAAATTTATCTAGACTATCTTTTGAAAAGGGATGAACTTTTTAACCGATTTTTTTCAAATGTGATTAATAAAAAAATACTGCTCCTACGTCAAGTTTTATAAAAAAAATATTTAAAAAAATCCAAATTGAGTCCTACACTGAAAAAAAATCGTTAAAAAAAATTCAAAGTCGATTTACAAAAAAAAACCATCTTCGATTCCGACGAAATTTTGTCGCAAGATAGGTAATTATGTTCCCTACCAACTGTCCATACACCACAAGATGGCAACTGTTAAAGAAAAAAAATTAACAAAACTTTTTCATGTCCAAATGATTTTTTTTTCTGTGCCTTTTGTTATCAAAAACTAAACCAGTGTAGGTCATAATCATCCCAGAATCCAATGAAACACAATTTGTTTGATGTTTTGTCTTATGCATTCAATCAATTTCATTTTTTTTATTTAAATAAATATTTTATTACAAATGTATTCTCTTAGGAAATGGCGATTTTCAAATTCAATCCGCGCACACTTGCACACACACTGAGGAACATTCCCTCCCTGAGGATGTTACACCTGTAGGATGTTACACCGCATCAGCAATGTAACAACAATTAATTGATTACGCTCGTAGATTTTCAGGCCTTTATTCGCGGAAGCACTTGGAAATGCTACAATATCCTTAAAAGCTACGACTCTAAATAATAATGCTCCCTGGACCTGAAGAACGCTACACTGCATCAGTAATGTGACAACATACAATTGATAACGCTTGTAGAGATTCAAATCTTTACTCGTGGAAGTTCTTGGAGGACCTAGATCATCTTTGGAAATTAGTTCCTTACAGAAACATGGCTCATGGACCTGAACCTTACAGAAACATGGCTCAAGAAATGCTTCAAGAATTCCTCCCACGATTACTTCAGATTTTTTACAGATACTTCCGCAATGATGCATCGACGAACTCCTCCAGGAAATTTTTCATAGCTTTCTTCAGTGATTCCAGCATGGATTGCATCAGAAAATTTTTCAAGAACTTCTCTATGGGTTTCACCAGACATTCCTCCAGGAATTTCTGCTGGGATATCTTAAGAGGTTCCTCTAGTGATTGTTTCAATTCGTTTTCCAATAATTGCTCCAGGAATTTCTCCAGGGATTTCCAAACTATTGTCAACAGAAGTTCTTTTAGGTATTTCCTTCAGAGATTTCTTCGGGGATTTCTCCATATATTTCTTCAAGAATTCCACAAGAGATTGATCCAATAAATCAATCTGGAATAATTCCAAGTATTTCGACAACCAGTAACCCTAACAAGAAACTTTACCAGGGATTAGCTTAAAATCAATCCAGGAGTTCCTTAAAACATTGTACAAAACATTATTTTGGGAGTCCATCGAAAGATTCCAACAATAATTTGTCTGAAAAATATTGCAGACATCGATTCCTTCAAATTGTTTTTCTACATAAATTTTCTAGTAATTTGTTAAAAAAGCTTTCCTGGGATTTCCTGAGGAATTCCTCATGGGATTGTTTCTGGGATTCCTCAAGATTTTCCCTTAAGAATTTCTCCAGGGATTCATCCGGGAATATCTGCTGTGTTTCTTTCAGGAACAACTCCAGGGCTTATTTTAAAAATCCTCCGCAAATTCCCCCAAGAACACTTTTTAGAATACCTTCAGGAGTTCTCTTCACTTGGAATTCTTTCAGGAACTCCTCCAGGAATTAATTCAAGACCTTCTCCAGGGACTGTTAAGGGAATCCCTGGAATTGCTTCCAGGATTCCTCCTGGGGTTTCTTTAGGATCTCCTGCAGGGATTCATGCAGGAAATGCTACAGGGATTTCTTAAGAAGTTCCTCCACGAACTCTTCTTAGAATTTCTTCAGGATTTCTCCAAGAATTCCATCAGCAATTTATTTCTGGGATTCCTCTGGGAATTGCTGCAAAGATTCCCATAAAAATTCATCCAGAGTTTCCTTCAGAAATGCCTCTAGGGATTCCTCCAGAAATTCCTCCGGGAATTCTTCTGTAAATTCCTACAGTATTTCTAGAGATTCCTCCGTTAATCCCTACAGTCATTCTAATAGGATATTCTCTAGGGATTCCTCTAAAAAATAATGCAGGGATTAATTCGGGAATTCCTCCTGTAATTCTTTCTAGAATATCTCATTTTAAAATATCCTCCAAAGATTCAGCCAGGAACTCTTCCTAGGATTCATCCAGGAATTCCTCCTTGTATTTTTAAGGAACTCCACCAGGAATTATTTCAGTACTTCCACCAGGAACTTTTCAGGGATTCCCTCAGATTACTGAGGAATTATCCTCTTGAAATTGCTTCCGGGATTCCTTCTGGAGTTTCTTCAGGAACTTTTTTCTTCAGAATTTGTCCAAGAATATCATCTGCTATTTTTCAGGAATTATATCTGGTATTCCATTACAAATTCCTCAAGAGATTCATCCACGATTTTTTTTTTTCAGTAATTCCTCTAGGATTTTTTCCATGGATTTATCTGGGAATTCTTGCAGGGATTTGTAAAAAATTTCTCAAGGAATTCAACTAGAGATTCCTCCACAAATTCCGCTAGAAATTCATCCATTAATTGCTTCCGGGATTCTTCCAAGAATTCCACCAGGAATTCCTGCAAAAATTTATACAGGAATCCTTTAACGGATTCCTCCTCCAAAAAAATCCAGATACTGTCACAGGGATTCCTCCAAAAATTTCTCCATAAATAACTTCAGGGAATCCTCCAAGAATTCCACCAGGAATTCTCCTAGGCATTCTTCCAGGAAATTTGCCAGGCCTTCGTTCAGGGATTCCTCCTTGAATTCTTGCAGAGATTTCTCCAGGAATTTCACCAGGAATTAATCAAGGAATTCCATCATAAATTATGTCAGCAATTCATCCAGGAAGTTCTTCAGGAAATCATTCAGGGATTCCTTTAGAAATTCTTCCAGAAATTTATCTAGGAATACCTTCTGGAATTTTTTCAACAATTCTCCCATGTTTTCCTCCAGGAATTGTTCCAGGAGTTCCGCTAAAAAATCCTCCAGAACTTTTTTAGAGATTTTACAAAGATTTCTCCACGAATTTCTCCAAAGATTTCCCCAGGGATTCCTTCAGAAATTTCTTCGTGGATTTCTCCAGGAATTCTTCCAGAAATTTCTAGAGAAATTCTTCCGGGAATTTCTCAGGGGATTTTTTTCAGAAATTTCTTCCCGAGCTCCTGTAGAGATTCCCCCAGAAATTCATCCAGTAATTGTTGTAAAAATTCCTCCAGATATTCCACAAGGAATATCATCAAGGATTCCTTCAGCAATTTACAAAGAAAACCTCCAAGAATTTGTCTAGGAATTCCTCCAGGATTTTATCCAGAAATTTCTCGAGGAACTCCTCCAGGAATTCCTCCAAGAATTTCTCCAGGAATTCCTCTAGGAATTACTCCAAGAATTTCTTCAGGAATTCCTCCAGCATTTTTTTCTAGGAATTTATCAAGGAATCGCTGCTGGACATCCTTCAGAAATGATGTCAACAATTTCTCTAGGAAATTTTCCAGGAAATTTTCTGAAGATTTTTCCAGAAAATCTTCTGAGGATTTTTCCAGAAATTCTTTCAGGAAACTCTTCAGAAATACCCTCAGGAACTTTTCTGGGATTTCTCCAGGAATTTCTCCTGAGATTCCTCCACGAATTTCTCCAGGGATTCCTCCAGGAAATCTCCCAGCAGTTCCTCTTAGGATTCTTCCAGCAAATCCTCTTGGGGTTTCTTCAGAAATTCTTCCAGGAAATTCCAGGGGGAATACCTTAAGGAATTTTTCGGGGATTCCTCCGGCTATTCCTCCAGGAATTTCTATCAAGTTTCCTCCATGGATTTCTTTACAAATGTCTTAAAGGATTCCCCCACGGATTCTTTCAGGGATTCCTCCGATGATTTCTCCAGGAATTCATCCATAAATTCCACTAGGAATTCCTCCACGATTTTCCCAAGGGTTTTTTTTTTCAGAAATAGGTAAATAATAGAATAGAAATAGAAATCTCCCAGAATTCCTCTAGAAATTCATCCAGTAATTCTGTCAAGATTTCCTGTAGTGATTTCTCTAGGAATTCTTGCAGGCATACCTCAAGGATTTTATCCAGGAATTTCTTCAGAAATTCCTCCAGGAATTGCTCCTGGATATCCTTCAAAAAATTATGTCAGGAATTCCTTTAGGAACATCTCCAGGAATTTCTCCTGAGATTCCATCAGGAAATGCTTCAGGGATTCTTCAAGAGATTTCTCCATGAATATCTCCAGGGATATTCCCAGGGATTCCTGCTCCAGAAAATCCTCCAGCAGTTCCTCTAAGGATTCTTTCAGCTAATACTCTAGGGGTTTCTTCAGAAATTCTTCCAGGAAATTCTCCAGGAATACCTTCGGGAATTTTTCAGAGTTTCCTATAGGTGTTCCTGCAGGAATTCCTCCAGAGATTCCTCCAGGGATTTCTTTACAAATTTCTTCAAGGATTCCCCCAGGGATTCCTTCAGGAATTCCTTCTAGGGTTTCTCCGGAATGTCTCCAGAAATTCCGCTACAAATTCCTCCAGGAATTTCTCAAGAGATTTTTTTTCAGAAATAGCAAAATAACAGAAACAGAAATCTCCCAGAATTCCAGATATTCATTCATCCAGTAATTCTTTCAAGAATTCCTCTAGAGATTCCTCCTGGAAATGTCCCAGGAATTTCTTCCGAAATTCCTCCAAGAATTTCTCCAGGCATTGCTCCTGGCATCCTTTTAAAATTATGTCAGCAATTTGTCTAGGCATTTCTTCATGAAATCCTCTAGGGATTTCTCCAGAGTTTCTGTCGGAAAATTCTCCAGGAATACTTCCAGGAATTTTTCAGGGATTCCTCCAGACATTTCTCCAGGAATTTTTGCAGAGATTCTTCCAGGAATTGCTGCAGGGATACGTCCAGGGGTTTCTTCACGAATTTCTTCAAGAATATTCCTAGAGGAATCCTCCAGAAATTCATTGCACGGGTTCAGAAACTGATTGGTGTAGATCAGGCGAACTAAAGGGTTAAGTAATGCTTTTAGAATAGAATGTTGTTATATTCAATTTCATCGTGTTGCTTTTAGTTATAAAAGCTTGTAGGCAGAAATTTGCTAAGGGTGTTTGACCCCCCCCCCCCCCCCTGACCGAAAAGCTAGCTACACCCTTGCTCATGGACCTAGAACTTCTTTGGATATTAGTTCCTTATAAAAACATAGTTCATGGACCTGTAGGGTGTTTCAACGAATCAGTAATATAACAACACTCCATTGATTACATTGATTACAGAACAATGTTCCATGGACCTGTAGAATTTTGCACCATATCAGTCATGTAAGATCGCCTGTAAATCTTAAGGCCTTATAACTCGCGGAAGTTCTTGGAAGACCTGGAACATCTTCGGAAATTATTTCGTAACAGAACTATGCTCTCTGGACCTGCAACCACCGACGAACCGACGTGACAGCTAGAACAAATAAATTCAAATTTGTTGTCCGCGACGCCATGATGAAAAATAAGCGAACACTATCGCCACCTCTATAACGGCCCGCGATGGTTTGGTAGCTCGACACCGAACCCCCATGTGTTCATATAGGAAACGGTTCGCGCCTGCGCTGATTTGACAGAAGCGATCGCTCGCTTCGGTGGTCGACCGTTAAATTTGGGGGGGACACTTTTGAATCACCACTGTCACGTCGGTTCGTCGGTGCTGCAACTGTAACGTGACAACAAACCATTGATTACGCTTGTGTAGATCTTCAGATCTTTACTCGAGGAAGTTCTTGAAGGTACTAGAACATCTATGGAAATTAGTTACTTACAGAAAAATGGTTCATAGAACTGTAGGATGTTAATACCTATCAGTAATGTAGGAACAATCCATTGATTACGCTTGTAGAACTGAAGGCCTTTTTTACTCGTGGGATTTCTTGGAGGACCTAGATTATCTTTGGAAAGTGGTTCTCTACAGAACCATGCTCAATTCACCTGTAGGATGTTGCACCTCTCAAATCTTCCTTGGAACCAGTATGTATTCTGCTCCCCATAACCCTTGCCCCCTTCCCCACTTATCCCTGGAATCAATCCTTACAATACTACCCCCTCCATTAATAACTGTGGAAGCGCTCAAAGAACACTACATTGAAACGAGGCAGGCCAAGTCCCAGTGCGGACGTAGAGCCATAAAGAAGAAGAAGAAGTATCCCTGAGTAAAAAAGACCTTGGTGTTGTACATTCAAACATCTCTTTAAGTTAGTTTCTTCTACATTTAAAAATTCATGCTTATGAAACACTAACATGAGGAGCTTATATTCCAATGGGTATGAAATTACTGACGAAAATGCCCTATGATAGGTAACGGAATTCCCTATATTTATTACACTGTGTGCGATAGCCATCGGATACAGAGCAAATTCGCCTACAGGCTCCGCTATTTTGATAAGCTCAGTTGTGCTCTGTTCGTGAGGCAGACGCGATCGCGTAGAGAAAGATGGGCCACCTCATATGTTTGCTGGTGTTGAGTTCGTTGTGTTTGTCAGAATTTGTCTCACATCAGGCCACTTATCAGTGTGGAATCAGAAAACACGGGTTTCTCCCGCTGATCGGAAAGGGATGGCCAGTGGAAGAAGGACATTGGCCATGGCATACGGCCGTATTTCACAGGTTGAACGCTGATGATCCGTTCAAATATGGTTGCGGCGGTACTTTGGTCAACGAGAGGCACGTCCTGACGGCAGCGCATTGCGCGGTTAGACTACCGTCTGGACTATCTCGGAGTTCGCACCCAGCAGTAATGTATGAGATCGAGCTGCACTTCGGTCAGCACAATCTGTCGAAAGTGAGCGATAGTGTGGTGATTCGTGACGTTATCAAGGCGCATGTGCATCCGGAATATGCAAAACATAAGAATGATATCGCTGTGTTGGTTACGCGTTTGCCAGTGGAATACTCCGACACTGTGATTCCGATTTGTCTAGATCAAAACGTTGATCGTGATCTACAGGAGTTGGAAGGCCAGCGCAGCTGGATCACTGGGTGGGGAAGAACGGAAAATGGAACTTTTTCGGATATTCTCCAGACAACGTCGCTACCCGTAGTAAGCTATAGGCAATGCATAATGGACGATCCGGTGCTTTTTGCGCCAGTTTTGAGTGAAAATGACTTTTGCGCTGGAAATAAGAACGGTAATGTATAACAGCTTGTATTACTCAGAAATCATCAATTTGAACATTGTTACGATTTAGGAACCAGTCCTGGACCGGGAGACAGTGGTGGCGGAATGTACATCAGCGATGGTGATCGTTGGATACTCAGAGGAATCGTGTCTTATGGAAAGATAGACAACTTGAAAGTAGGAGTCAACTCGGACAAGTACACCGTGTTTGTCAATGTTCAACCGTATTTGCCATGGATTAAAGCTATTTTTGCCGAAAGTGAACCTCGTCGAGATAGAGGACAGAAGCGAATTAGTGAGCTAGGTATTGAGGTTGTTGAATAAGTTGAGCTTATTTGGTAGAATATTTGTGGCGTTTCAGTCCTCGTTTCCAGTTGCCCCAGCTCTCACTTGTTCCTTGACTCACTTCATCCACTTTTAGCTATGGACCATTTATCTATTTCATTGAGTACTCTCATGGGCGTAGCCAGAGGGAGGCAGAGGGGCGTGCTTACCAACCCCCCCCCCCCCCTCGCCAATTTTTTTTTTAATTTGAACTATTTAACTCCAAGTTTACCAACAATTCAGAGCTACAAAAAACTATCTCAGAAAATAAACTATGCTAATAATTAAGGTTTATATCAATAATTATGAAACCATTTTTAACCGGAAAACCACAAGAAATTTCGTCAAGTATTTCTCCAAGAGGACCATTTCAATTCAAAATTCTATGATATAATTTTACCAAATAACAAGTTTGGTTAAATGTCTAAATGTTGTGAGTCCATCCAAAGATTCCAACAATAATTCGTCCAGATTTTATTTCAGACACGGATTCCAGCATTTTTTTTTCTCTAGATATTCCCACAGAAATTGTTCAAGGAATTTGTCAAGAAACCTTTCCTGAAATTTTCTAAAGAATTCCTCATGGGATGGCTTCCAGGATTCCTTATGGGATTTCTACAGGAATTCCTCCGACTTCCCTCGAAAAATTCCTCCAGAGATTCACTCGTGAATTCTTCTGTGTTCATTTCAGGGACAACTCCTGGGATTATTTTAAAAATTCCTCCAAGGATTCTTCATGGAACTTTTATTAGAAGTCCTTCAGGAGTTCCTCTTGGAATTATTTCAGGAAATCCTCCAGGAATTAATCCAGTACTTCCTCCAGGAAATGTTTAAAGATTCCCTTAGAAATTCTCTTTGGTATTGCGTCCGGGATTCCTGCTGAGGTTTCTTCAGGAATTTCTCCAGGAACTACTACAGGGACTCCACGAACTTCTCTTAGGATTCCTTCAGGATTTCTCCAATAATTTCATCTGTGATTTCTTCAGGAATTCTTACTGGGATTCACCCGAAAGTTTCTTCTGTGATTTTTTCATGAACAACACCAGGGAAATTCCTGAAAGTATTCCCCAGGAATTCTTTTTAGCATTCCTTCAGGAGGTCCTCTTGGGATTGCTCAAGTAGTTCCTCCACGAACTCTTCTTAGGATTTTTCTCCAAGAATTCCAAGTGCGATTTCTTCAGGAATGCTTCCTGGGATTCCTCCAGTAATTCCTTAAGGGATTTCGCCACGAATTTCCATAGGGATTCCTACGAATTATTCCAGGGATTCCTCTGGAAATTGATGCAGGAATGTCTCCAGGCGTTCTCCGGGCGTTCCTCTTATATACCTCCAGGGATTCCTCTAAGAATTTTGCCAGGACTTCACTCGGGAATCCCTTCTGTTATTCTTTCTGGAACAACTTATTTTAAAAAATCCTCCAAAGACTCCCCCTGGAACTCTTTGTAGGATTTCTTCAGGAATTTTTCCTTGTATTCTCTAAGAAGCTTCTCTAGGAATTTATTTAGCACTTCCTTACGAACTGATATTCCTCTTGAAATTGCTCCCGGGAATTCCTCTTGAAATTGCTTCCGGGATTCCTTCTGGATTTTCTTCAGGAATTCTTCTAGGGATTTCTTTAGGACATTCTATCGAAAATCAATTCAGGAATTCTTCCAGGAATTCCTCCTCTGATTCTTGCAGAGATTGCTCCTACTATTCCTTCATATATTCCTCCAGGAATTGCTTCAGGGATTCCTCCAGGATTTCGTCCAAGATTTTTTTCAGGGTTTCCTTGAGGAACTCTTCCAAAAATAACCCCATGAATTTCTTCAGGGATATCTCCAAGTATTTCACCAGGAATTAATCTGGGAATTGATCCAGGAATTGCTTTTGGACAGAAATTTTGTCATCAACTCCTTCAGGAATTTCTCTAAGAAATCCTCTAGGGATTTCTTCTTCTCCTTCCAGGAAATTTTTCGGGAATACCTTCAGGAGTTTTTTGGTGATTTCTCCAGGAATATTTCCAGAGAATCCATCAGGAATTGCTTCAAGGATTTCTTCAGGAATTTCTCCACGATTTTTACCAGAGATTCCTCTAGAAAATCCTTCAAATCCTCCAGAAATTTCTCCAGGAAATCCTTCAAGAAATTACTCCAAAGATTCTTCCACAAAATCCTCTAGGGCTTTCTGCAGAAATTGTTCCAGGAAACTCTCCAGGAATATCTTCAGGATTTTTTTAGGGATTCTTCCAGGTATTCTTCTAAAGATTCCTCCAGAAATGGCTTCAGGGATTTCTCCACAATTTCTTTCCATGAATTCCCCCAGAGATTCATTCAGGATTTCCTTTGAGTATTTCTCCAGAAATATGGAAAAAATAAATATATAAATAGAAATATCCTAGAATTCCTCTACAGATTCCTGCAAACGTTCATCCATTACTTCCTTCAAGAATTTCCTTAGAAATTATTTTGCCTCTCACAGAAATACCGCTAGGAATTCCTGCAAGCATTCTTCCAGTTTTTTTTTTTCAGCCATTCCTCTAGGAACTCCTCCAGGAATGCCCCAAGGAATTTCGTCAAGAATTCCACCAGGAATTTTCCTGGAATTGCTCCTGGACATCTTTCAGAAATTATGACAGCAATTTCTTCAATATTTTTTCCAGCAAATCCTCTAGAAGATTTATTTTAGAGATTTTTTAAGGATTCCTCCAAGCATTCCTCCAAGCATTTCTCCAAGCATTCCTCCAAGCATTCCTCCTTGAATTCCTCCAAGGATTGCTTCAGGGATGCCTCCAGAGATTTTTCCACGATTTTCTCCAGGGATTTTACCAGAGATTCTTCCAATAAATCCAACGAAGATTCCTCCAGGAAACCCTTCGAAGAATCCTCCAGGAAATCCTCCAGAAATTCCTCCAATGATTCTTCCAGGAAATCCTTTTGGAACTACTCAAGGTATTTTTTCAGAAATTTCTCTAGGAATTCTTCCCAGAATTCCTCTAGAGATTTCTTCCAAGGATTGCTCCAAGAATTCATCCAAGAACTTCTCCAGGAATTTCTCCTGGAATTCCTGCTGGGTCTCATCCGAGAATTGCTCAAGGAATTCCTCTAGGGATTACATCAGAACTGAGTTCAGGAGTTCCTCCAGGCATTCCTTCAGGATTCTCTCTAGAGATTTTGTCCTGGAATTGCTTCAGGAATTTCCCTAAGAATCCCTCAAAGGATTTCTTCAGAAAATTCTCTGAGATTTCCTCTAGGAATTCCTCAAAAGATTTCTTCTGAATTTTTTCTAGGGATTCCTTCCTTATTTTTTTCAGCAATTTCTCCAGAAATTTCTCCCAGAATTCCTCTGGAGATTCCAGGGATTGCTCCTAGAATTTATCCGAGGATTTCTCCAGGAAATTTTCCAGAAACTCCTGTCGAGTCTCACCCAGGAATTTATTCAGGAATTCTTCCAGGTATACTTTCAGAAATTCCTCCGGTAATTCATCCAGGGAGTGCTCTAGGAATACCTGAAGTGATTGCTTCAGAATTTCCTCTCAGTTTCTCTTCAAAAATTCATTAAGGAGTTCCTTCAGAAATTTTAAAAATCCTCCAATCATTTGTTTCAAGGGTGTACCCAAGAATATTCCCAGGACCGCAGGTTCTGGTTGCGTAAAAGTCAAGGTGACTTACTTTAAACATATAAGAACTTACATGCTAAAAGTGCTTTCAGACATTTCTCCAGGGAATCCTTCAGGAATTCACCCAGGAAAGACTCTTTCGGAATTCTTCCAGGGATTTCTCCCGGAATTTCTCTAGAAAATGCACCAAGTTTTTTTCTAAGAATTCCTTTTTAAATTCCTCCAGACATTTCTTTTTGAAAAACCCCCAGGGTCTTTTCAAAACTTCCATTATTTGAGAGTTCTCCGAAAATACCTGCAGCAAAATTCTTCAAGATTTTTTCAAGGCATTTCTTTCAGGAATTCCCACAGGAATAACTTGAGGGCTTCCTAAGTAATAGTGGTTTTTATGAGAATTTTTTCAAAAATTCTTCCAAGAATCCTCCCGGAAAACGTCAATTGACATTTCTATAGGATTATGCTCTGAGATTAGTATATGCAGTGTATGAGTATATAAAATCATCTCTAGGGAGAATCCGGCAAGGATGCACTCGGAACAATTCAACTGAAGGTTTATTCTCAGAGGAATAAAGGTTCAGGACATTCCAAGATTGCCAATAAGCATATACAACAAAGCATATGACAAAGTTCACGAAATCGCTTTAGAATATCGTTGGAAAACACTGGAAATTATGTCGAAATATGTATTTGCCGTAGGAAGCAAACACATGCATACATAGTTTGAATTAAATACAATATTCAACTAGATTTTCTTTTACTTCCAGGTATTCCACTAACACTGAGGTTTACAATCAGTTTAAACCTACCGTTTCAATAATTTTCAGAATGCGAAAGGTTCCAAAGCCTGGCGATAAAACGACGCAATGGAGATTGTCTCAACAACAGATACCGGTATAATGTGAGTATCTCTTCGGAATATTTCTACTGGTGTCTCGTTTTCTACAAAACCAGATCAAAAACTTGGTGCCCGGCCATTTGGCCGAATATCATCTGTCCAAAAGAGTCGTTTGACCGAATCATGTTCGAAAGAACTCAGAGGAAGTTTATGACAATCTAATTGCCAATATGATCATAAGGAAAATTTCCTTCTTTTGATCATAGGTTATTCTTTATTGTTTTGATATTCAGGTATTAGTTGTTGTTGAAACTGCCAATTATTTTATCAGATTTTTCCTTCTTTAAATCATAGGCTGTTCTTTCGAGTTATACTGAGACGGGGAGCAGTGGCATGGTCACTTAAGTTCATCATTATTTTTTTGGCCAAATGACCCTTTTGGCCAAAAGGCGTTCGTACCAACGGCATTCGGCCAAATGGCGTTCGACATGCTCATCATATGCACTAATTCTCGTCATATCAGCCACAAATAGCCAATAATTGAAGATATTTAAATTTACCTTTGCCAATGCTCTGTGGCACTTCAAAGTTGGATTTCACTGCTGCGGAATGCAACAAAAGCAGCCCAGTTATTGAAATAATTAGCTTTATCCCGTAGGTTAATTGTAAACAAACAGTTGTCTTCGTCTCAGGGAATATACAGGCAAATGTGTGCGTTGATTTTCTGCATACGAAACAACGTATTTCACAACCACAGGGAAAGGTTGATGGCGTTTTATGATCTGGTGGGCAAAATTATGAACTGAAATAGTTTGGTCGTTACTCGTTGTTCTAACGCAACATAAATCACAACTTAAAAGCTTTCTGCTCAAAAGTACTTTGAACACATGATTTCATTTGGATGGCGAAGAATTTGACCGACTTTTTTAAAATACAACTACGGTAAAATTAAATTTTTGACCATCATTTGTACCATAGTGTCACGTAGAAGATGTGACGGGAAATCATGTTATGCCCGAAATATATGTATGTGGACTGGATGGAAATAGAATACGAAGGACAATTATCCAATCTTATTATTTTAAGAAACTTGTTGTTATTGAAATCAAACTGGCCATGAGGTATTGAGCCAGGTGCAAAAATAAACTCGATCATTATGGGTTGGTACTTAGTATGCCGGGAATCAGATTAAAAAAACCCTTTAATATTCTCTAGGTCATCCTGATTAACTCTGACGAAAAACCTATTTGCAACGGTGCCTTGGTGGAGGAATCCCATGTCATAACCACTTGCAGCTGCGTTCGGTAAGAGTGACAAATAGACTACATCCGTGGCAAACATTGGGAGGATGAAATCTCTATATAACATTTATTTCGATCACAGCATAAGGAACAAAGGTGTTGTCTACCGGAATGCTAAGGTCCGTATCGAAGCATACGGAATTGTGGCCATTTCCGAAATGATCTGCCATCCGAATCATGTCCACCACAGGAAACATTACGATTTAGCTATTATCAAATTGAATGCAGCCGTTTCTCTTTGCAACACGTTGATTCCCGCTTGTTTGGCAAATAACTGGACTGAGAATCTGTACGATATCCTTGTAAAGACTTTGTTTCAAACTGAACGGATCGGTAAGTTGAATTCGATGACATTCGAGATTTTCTAACTATCATGAGAATTGAACAGGTTCAGCCGACCACATGTCATTATATGAATCAGATGACAACCGAATCAAGCCATATGAAGCATGCAAATCATTACACCAACATGCATGGTTCAACAGGTCTGATGACCAGCTTGGTGAACTATGCGTCAACAGTTCGGATCGATTGATGAACAAAAAATATTCCAAATTGATGGATCGTACATCATCTGGAGCTTTATTGCAGACGTTTAACAGGAATTCCTGCAGGTCCACTATAGTGGGACTGAAAATCTACACTGAGAGAGCTTACGAGTCGGCCAAGCCGCATGGGATTGAAATTTATGCACGAATATCGTACCATTTGGACTGGATTGAGAACATCATCTGGCGGTCTGAAGGTAGGTAACAAGAATTCAACATATTTATTAAGCACAGCTTCTTTTGAAAGATAAGACTGCGGTTATAATTTAATGCCACAAACTCGATATCAGCTGCTTCCTTCTAACCTCGGAAACTGTCAATACTCGATTAGCATTGATTCCTCGGACAATTTCTTCAGGAAATTCCATCATCATAAGAAATCTGCAAAACAATTTACAGAATAATTCTTTAATAAATTGCCGAAGTAATTTCTGCCGATTCCTAAATTAAAAAAAAAAGTTAGAGGACTTCATGAAGGAACCTGGCGATGTTTCGGATGAATCTCAGAAAAAAAAAATACCAGAGGGATACCACAACTTGTGGTCCACAAGGACTTATAGGTAGAATATCTGCAGAAGCTTCCTGAGGAATTCGCGAATAAACTACTACTTATTTTCCAGAGTTCCATCTAGCAATTTCTTTGGTAATTATTCTGGAAATATCTGCCGTTCTATACCCAATTGACCCATGTTATATGGGAAACCCATATAACATGGGACAATTATGCGTAGAACGGCAGTGCAGAAATTCCTACAGTAGAAGCGAATTTTCTAGAAACTCTTCAAGCATTTCTTCTGAAATTTCTTCAGAAACTAGATTACATTTTTTGCGAGTGTCTGTAACAATTTCTTTGGGAATTCATCCATAAATTCTTTTACACTTTTTATCCGGGGAGGCTATACCTTTCGTTAAACACAGTTGTTGTGGAAGCAATCCGACAAATTCCTTAAAGGAATTTCCTTATTCCTGAAAACCATGTAACTGAGAAATATTCGGAAGAATTACAGAAAAAATAAAAGAAAATACAGATTCTTAAATTCCCAAAATAAATGGATATGGCTAAAGGAACTATCTGAAAAATTTCTTGGAAAATCCTAATCAAATTACCAGAGTAACTATTTTCGGGGAAAGAATTTCTTCTAAAACTAGCAGAAGGAATTCCGAACAGTATTTACAAAATATTTGAAGTAATTGCTTGAGGAATTCCTAAAAATAAATCCAAAGACATTCCTAAGTAAATTTTCAGTAGTAATTTCAAGAAAACGCAAAAATTCTTGGAGGAATTCCTTCGCGAAGTTCTTAAAAGACTCTTCAGTGTATCCGTCTTTGATTTCCTCCTGCATTTTGTTTGGGATCATCTAGGAATTTCCTTACGAATTTCAACGAAATTCTCTCAAATTTTCTTAGAGAATTGAACCGAAAATCCATAAGAGAACTTCTCTGATAATTCTCTTGGAAACTCCTCCGGCGAAGAAGACTTCCTCAGAAATTTTCTTGGAATATTCCATCAGGAACTCTACAGAATTAACCTTCTGAAATTGGTCCGCAATTACTTCGGATTTTTTAGGAATTCATTTGGAAATAGACAGGGCCCATATAGCCGAGGCGGTAAACGCACGGGTATTCAGCATGACCATGCTGAGGGTGACGGGTTCGATTCCCGGTCGGTCCAGGATCTTTTCGTAAAGGAAATTTCCTTGGCTTCCTTGGGCATAGAGTATCTTCGTGCCTGCCACACGATATACACATGCAAAATGGTCATTGGCAGAGGAAGCTCTCAGTTTATAACTGTGGAAGTGCTCATAGAACACTAAGCTGAGAAGCAGGCTTTGTCCCAGTGAGGACGTTACGCCAAGAAGAGAGGAGAGAGGAGGAGGAAATCATCTTTATTTTTTTTCTTCAGTAATTATAATACCGGAGGAATTTCCAAATAATTTTCAGGAAACCAATAAAAACAATCCAAAAAGAATTGTGAAAAAAGCTTCAAATTATTTGGCGAAGTCTTTCTTTAATCCTGCTTAGGCATAGGGTAATTTTTTACCCAAAACATACACTACGCCAGCGATCTGCTGCCAACATGATGCAAAAGGAAGGTTGAGAAACGGTTAAATGAGTTATCTTAGTAGAGTGTAAAATTAGCACTTGTTGAAATACATGTTAATAAAATCTTTAAAAAATAAAGCGTGGAGCTGTTAAAAAAACTGCCAGCGAAATCAACGAAAAAATTCTAGTAGATTTTCCTGACGAATATCTTAAGAAATTGTCAAATGATTGGGGTATCATAAGCTTTTCATAGAATTCTTGAAAATAATATAAAGAAACTGTCATAAAAGATTCTGAACAAATTGTCAGAGAAATCCAGAAGCCAGTGTGGAAAGGATTCATCGGATAGGAATTCTAGAAAAAAGCTGCCGAGAAGTTCTGTAGAAATTGCTGTAAAAAATATTTAAACCATTCATGTTAAATTATTCAAAATAAAATAAGGATAAATTCCTAAAAAAAATCATCGGAAGACTTTCTTGAAAATTGTCCGGAAACAATTCCTAAAAATATGCTGGAAGAATGCTTACAGATTACCTGAAGAAATAGATGGAAGAATTTATCAATGAATTGCAAAAGGAATCGCAGAAGCAAGCTCCGGAAGAATTCGTAGTGGAATTTTCGAAGGAACCGCTACAGGAATTTCCAAAGGAATTGCTTACAGAACTGCCGGACCGGTATTTGTCCCAATCCCAAGGGATTGCCGAACAAAATTATAAAGAATTTCTAGAAAAAGTGTTGTAGAATCTTCTAAACAAAATCAAGAGGAGTTTCTTGAAAAAATACGTTTAAATTCCTAAACGATTTTCCAAAGAAAATTCATGGACAAATTATTCGAGAAGTTTCTTATTCAAGACGAAACTAGATGCATTTTCTCATTTCTTGGTTATTGATAGTTTTATAGAACAACGGAGCAGAATTTAAAAAAATAGTTTCCATACACATTTAAAAGAAGGATCAAGGTATCTTCTGATTGTTATCCTGGTGGTGAACGTAATCTTGAAACTGGTTCACCGGTATCCGCGAAAATTTCTTCCGAAATTGCTCCTGAGATTCGTTAAGTGATTCAATAGGGAACTCATTCAAGCATTGCTGCATAGTACATGCTTGTATTGTTTCATGAATTTCACCAAACATTTCCTCCAGAACTATTGTCAGGAATTTTTCCAGGAGTTTTTCATTGGGATTTCTCAAAAAATTCTTCTAAGAATTTCTACAATTCTAGGAGAAATTTTCTCACAAAGATGATATTAGTCATTCTTCTAGGTTTTTTCTTCAGAAATTCAAATGTTTATTCCAGAAACTTTTTTTTTTAATATTAACTGTTTTTTTTTCTAGAGGTTCCGTCAGGTCTTTAGGTCTTTGGTTCAGGGATTTTCTCAGGCAATTTTTTGGAAATTTACTAGCTAATGCTCAAGAGGTTCTTTGGAAATTTCTTCAAGGGTTTCCAAGTTCTTCATGTATTCCTCCATGCATAGCTTTTAATTCATTCAGACATTTCTTCGGGGATTCTCAGATTTTTTTAAGATTTTCTCAATAATTCCTTCAGAAATTACCTTACCATTTTTATGGAATTTTTCAAGATTTTTTTTATGAATAAATGTACAAAGTTCTTCAGTTCTCCCAGGTGTTATTCCTTCAAACATTAATTTTCCATTCTTTCAGTGATTCTCCAAAGAAGTCCTCCTAGATTTTTTTTGTATTGTTCCTATAGGACTTTCTTCAGAAATTTCTCCAGAAAGAAGCTCAGGGATTTCTGTGTACAAATCCCTTCAGAAATTGTATAAGAAATACCTTCAGAGGTGTCTCCAGAAGTTTTAACAAGAATTCCTTCAGAAAAACCTTCAGGAAACCCTCAAAAATTGAATGCAGGATTTCTTCAATAGTTTAATAAGTACCAATGTCTACGGTTTCTACACACATTTTTTAACGATCCCTTAGAATTTTTCTTCAAGGATGTTTCCAGAAATTTCCTTGGAATCACTAGCACAGTTCCTCCTTCAGTTTCCAATGATTTTTTTTTTTCAGATAATAAAGGGGTATTTTAATGTGTTTCTTCAGGTATTCTCTCAGGTGTTTCTTAGGCGTTTATTCAGGAATTGGTCTCAAGATAATTGCTTCATGAATTTCTCTAGGAGTTTTTTCACCAATACCTGCAAAAAGATTTGGAGAATTTCTTTTAGGAGCTTCAAAAGGTATCTCCTGCGGTTTTCAAGGTATTTCCGGAGAAAATCCTCCAGGAATTTCTTTGAAGTTACTTCATGGATTTCTTAATGAATTCTTCAGTGATTTTGTGGAATTTCAAGAAAAACTTCTGAAAATCCCTGAAAGAATATCTGAACAATTTCTGCAGCGATTTCTAAAGACATCGAAGGAGATATTTCTCATGGAACCACAAAAGCAATCATTGTAAAAAATTTCCACATATTCACATTTACACCAAAGGAGTTTTCTAAGATTTTTTTTAATATTTTTATCTCTGTGTATTTTCTAAGAACTCTTAAGGAAACTTTGAGAAGAATTTCCGAAGCAATTCCTGTTGGATTTGTAAAAAAATCTAAAAAACTTCTTGGTAGAAGTTTAGAAGAAATCCCTTGCTGAAATATCCGAAGAAATGCCTAACATTCTGCAAAAGCTTCTAAAGATAAAAAAAAATATCTCAGCAGGAATTTCTGGAAATAAACCTTGAGAAGTTCCGTGATCAAAACGGCGAACTCTACCCTGCAGTGTCAGTTTGAATCTACTATTACATGAACGTATGAGTAACCTTCAGTGAAACCCACATTTGGGTGCAAGGATTTTTGGTTGTGAAGAAATCTTCTGTAAAATCCCTGCGGAAATCTAAGGAAGTACTTTTGAATGAATCTTTGGAGTAATATCCGAAGAAAATCTTCGGGATACTCTTGAAGAAACCCAAGGAGAAATGTCTCAAGAACTTACTGGAACATTATTTCAGTTATTCTTGGTAGAATTAGTGTGTAAGTGTGGAACTTAGCGGATTGTTGTATCGCGAAAGCCGTCGCTGGAAGAAAACGTCATGAAGCATTGAAAATTTTCAGTGAAAAAAGCAATACCTGGAGAAACGCATAGATAAGTGCCTGCAAAATTTCCTGAAAAAACACTTGGTAAGGTACCCCGGGGCAAGTGAGAATCCGGGGCAAGTGAGACCTACAGCTATAACTTTTTTTATTTTTTATTTTTAAGGCAAACATTCTTCATAGAAAACATAGGTATCACACCAGCGGATACTTTGAATTCAAAAATTGTTATTGTTCTCACCATAAAGAGACCATATATGTTATTGTTGTTCAAATGTAATTTTCAATTCACTAAGTGAGATTAACGTACTCTACTACATTCGTCGTTTAAAAATAGAATAACAAATAAAGTAAAACTTTTTCAGTTTCAGGATAATATTTGGAGTGCTTGCAAATTATTTTAAGCGAAAAAGCTGTAATTTATTTTCATTTATTACCTTCTGTCAACTGCTCTCACTTACCCCAGTGTATTTCACCATCTGGGGCAAGTGAGACCTATGAGAGTAAACAAACACAATTTCATAGTTTGATCTCGATTTCTTCAGCCTAAGTCGAAATTCACACAAAAGTGAAGTAAAAATCGGCGCCTTAAGTAATCAACCGTTGAATTATACTTAGTTATTTCTATTCTGATGGTGAAGCTATTGTTTAAAATGATAGAACATATTTGTTTTCTATTGTTATTTATTTTTCATATTTTAGTTCAAGCTAATGCTATTATTTTTCGTTTTTTGCTGCATAATGAGTTTTTCTGAATGTTAAGGAACTAGCCATAGAGTATCAAAAAAATGGAAAACGACTTATTCGGAGTTTACGATTTAAAAATCTTTATTTAATGATCGTAATATTATGTAAGGGAAAACATAACATCTGTAAATGTTGAAAAACCTTTTGGCGAGACTCATCAACTACGTAATATGAAAAGTAAGTTTGGAAATCTTTCGACATTTAACCTTAGGGCGCTTTTTGAATAAAAAAAATCAATTTGTTTTGCATGAGCTGCTAGAGTTAAATCATTTTGTTTCTCAGTGATTCGTTATTATATGTGTTACGTAATTTATGCACGATACCACAAAACTTTTCCAACATAAATCGCTAAACATACTTATTCGCATAACATATTTATAATGTAAGGTAGCATTACATATATGCAGCAACTATATTAAGCCATTATTACAAAAAATCCGAATAGGTCCCACTTGCCCCGTGATACGGTGTAAATGAAGAAATGTTCCACTTTTCATAATATGCATAATATACAGCATTTAAAAATTTTGAAACAGTTTTAATGCCCATTACTAAGAAGAAATATACCAATAATGTCTTTTAGAACCATTGGAATTATAAAATTATTTATGTTTAGAATTTTTTGGCTTGACAAAACCAAACTAGCATTTTTTTATGTCCCACTTGCCCCGGGGTACCTTATATTTCTAATGGAATTTTCTTAGAAATTCCTTGGAAAAGTTTTTGAATAAATTTCTGAAACAATCCGTGGAGAAATTTTTGGTGTTACCTTATAAGAAAAGTAATAGAAAATTATGGGGTAATACATCGAGAAACGCAAGAATCTTTGGAAGAATGTGCAAAAAAATCTGGGCACATTGATGTGGAAGTTTTCAAAACAATACCTGAAGAAAAACCTCTATTAATTAAAAACCTGAAGGAATATCTGGAAAATTTTATGAAGACATAAATGCAATATGTAATTTAGTAAAGAATCATTGAAATAATTTCTTTAAAAAATACTGGTAAAACTCTGAAGGAATCCCTGGGGGTGTTTCCGATGAATCTTTTAAGCAAAAACCAAGAAAAATTTCTTAAGTAATTCCTGGTGGAATTTCAGAAGGGGCGCAAATAAATTTACCAAGGAAGCCCTAGATAAATTTCCAAAACAATTACTGGAAGAGTTCTTGGAAAAAAGACTAAGGAGTTTCTGTACGAAATTTTGATAAATTTCAAACCGAATTTCTGGAATAAGCTCTGAAGGAACATATCTATTGTAACGCTGTGTCTTATTGAACAGCACTCGGCGGTGATATCGATTAAAAACGACGTTATGCGTTGAGGTCCGAAGACCAAATTGAACTAATTTATTCGGCCTGGGAAGACCCCTTTTATAGGGCCAGCCAGACTGCCAAAAGTATATCATACAATGTGTTTACATAGAACCTTATGGAAGTTTCCTGGAGTGATTTATGCTTAGGTCAGCGGACGACGCGTCGTCGTCGTCTCGATCGAACCGTCGTATGCTCATATCGATTTGGCGAGCGATACATTGTTGTAATTAATTTGCAAACGTAAGCGTTGGGATACGAACGATAGCACGTTCGTCGCGTATGTAGAATTGGCTCGTTTTGCACTACACCTTTCCCCTTTTTCAGAAGAATGGCGTAGCTATTCTGATCAAGCATCACTTAAGGAATCTTTTACAATATATTTTGTTACATTTTTATGATTCGGTTTTTATGTACTTGTATTTCTTTTTTGTTGGAAATATCGATTATTTTACAATGTATATTGTCAACTTCTTTAATTTTGAATGGACCTATAAAATGTGGCTCAAGCTTTTTCCTATTTTCGTTTGATAAATACACCAAATCTCCTACAGAAACATCTATTGGATTTAAGTTATTATTCAAATTTTGTGTTCGTTTGATTTTTTGTTCTATTAAAATTTTCCTAGCTATTTCGCTTGATTTTTGCAGTTTGAATTTTAACTCTGTGTAGTATTCGTCCAAATTATATATCGGTTCTGGTGTAACTTTTTGCATATCCTGAGGAAGTTTGGCTTTTCTACCGAATACAAGTTCAAAAGGTGTATATTCGGTATCGGTGTGAGCAGTAGTGTTATAGGTAAATTCATAAAATTTAGTCCACTCATCCCAATCATTGTGGTGTACGTTGGAAAAATTTCGTAGGTATTCGTTTAAACACCTATGATTTCTTTCTAGTGCTCCAATGGATTGTGGATGGTAAGCAGTTGAGAATGTTTGTTTAAAATTAAGTATTTTACTAATCTGCTTAAGTACTTCGTTCTTGAACTCTGTACCTTGGTCAGATTTTAACTCTAAAAATGATCCATAGATAAGTATAAAATTCTGCACCAAAGCTTTCGCAATGGTATCAGCTTCCTTATTTTCTAATGGTATAATTACAACATATTTGGTTAAATCGTCTTGCAATGTTATGCAATAACGATTGTTTTTCGCAGTTCTTGGTAACGGACCTACTGTGTCAATCGAGATAATATCGAATGGTTTACAAGGTGTAGTTGTTACCAAAGATTCTTCTTTTGTCCGTTTTGTTACTTTGTTCATTTTACAAAGTTTGCAGGCCTTTACAAACTTCGTAATCGAACTTCTCATGCCTTTCCAAAAGTAAAGGTCTCTGAGTTTGAGATAAAGCCGGTTTTGTCCAATATGACCACCTGTTGGAGTCATATGGAAGTCATGTAGGATGTTATTGATCTCTTCAGAATTCGTCAATTCTTTCGGAGGGCGATATAGTATTAGTTCGAATTTACGGATGACGTCTAGAGCGATCCGTTTAAAATCTTGTAGTGGTATATGTTTTAAAATATCTTCTTGTGTCGACATTGCAATTTTTCTATTTTCCAATATTTTATTCATCTCTGAAAGAGCAAACTCTAGCGTCTGACTTTCATTTTCGTGAATAATATCTCTTTCAAGCGTTATTAAAGTTTTGCGCATATTTTCATTCATTAATTTTATAATAATCATTCCATTTTGCATGCATATTTTCATTTTATTCAATTTTTTAATGTCTGCCGGCGATTCTGTTTCATAGACAAGAAGGTGATCAAGCTTCTTTTTTTGTGAAACAGTTTTTGTTTTGTCAATTTTGTGTTGATTTTTGGTCATAGATCTAGTATGGACCATGAGAATTGATTTTGATTTAATATCATCTGAAGTTATGATTCTGGATAATGCATCTGCACCAACATTATTACTTCCTTTGATATATTGTATTTCGAAGTCATAATCTTCAAGATCTAAACGCATCTGGGTTAACTTTTTGGTAGGTTCTTTCATACCAAAGAGATACACCAGAGGGCGATGATCTGTTCTGATCATGAATCTTCTTCCATACAGATATGGTTTGAAATGATCGATGGCCCAGTGTATGGCAATCATTTCTTGTATTATTGTATGTTTTTTCGTGTCTGCATTGCTAAATGCTTTACTGGCATAAGCAATGGGTAAGTCATTTCCGTCAAAATTTTGTGACAACACCGCACCGCATCCAATGTTCGAAGCATCCGTTGTCAATACGAATTGTTTTGTAAAATCAGGATATTTAAGAATTGGTGGGTTTAATAATTTTTCCTTAAGAGCTTCAAAAGCTGCCTGACAATCATTTGACCACGTAAACTTTATATCCTTCTTTAATAAATTGTTTAACGGCCTAGCAAGTTGCGCAAAATTTGGCACAAACTTCCTATAATAATTACAAAAGGCCACAAACCTACGAACGTCATCTGCGTTAGTTGGTTTGGGATATTTTTTTATTACATCAAATTTTGAATTATCTGGGAGAATTCCATTATCTGAAATTTTATGGCCTAAGTAAGTTACTTCTGCCTTAAAAAATTGACATTTTTCGGGATTGAGTTTCAAATTATACTGTCTCAATCTTTCAAAAACTCGCTTTAAATTGTTAAGATGATGATTTATAGAGCATCCTATGACAACTATATCATCAATGTATACGAATGCACATTCAGGTGTTAAACCTGCCATGGCAATCGTCATCATGTGCTGGAAACTATTTGGGCTTATATTGAGTCCAAATGGTAAGCGCGTAAAAGCATAATGCCCAGAGGGTGTTGAAAATGCCGTATATTTTCTGGAATCAAAATCTAGAGGAATTTGATGAAATCCTGCCATCAAATCCAGAGTACTGAAGTATTTAGCTCTACCTAGTTGATCCAAAATAGTATCGATTCTAGGTAGGGGAAATCTGTCAGCCAAAATTTTTTTATTCAGCTGTCTGAAATCGACAACTAGTCTCCATTTTTTCTCACTGCTGCTCGACTTTTTGGGTACCAACAGAATTGGTGAATTGTAAGCCGAGACTGAGTGTTCAATCACATCATTTTTCAACAAATTTTGGACTTGAGATTCAATCTCCTCATTGTGCGCGTGTATATTCCTATAATTTGGGATGTATACAGGCACGTTATCTGAAAGTTCTATATTTTGTGAATAGAAGTTGTTAGTAGTGAGGTTATCTTCTCCTAACGCAAAAATATCATTGTATTCGTGAATTAAATTTTCAAAAGGTTCCTTGGCTGATGCTGGTAGTTCTGAAACATTAATTTTTGATCTTATTTGATCAGTTCGGTCGGAAATATTACCGTTTTTATTGACATTTGCTACGATAAAATTCTTCAGAGGTTTCATCATAGGCTTAAAATCTTTTATAAGTACTGCTTTATCAGTAGTATTTATAAATTTAACGTATTTTGTTGATGGTGACGTCAATGTATTGCCACAGAAAATCCCTGGTTGGATTTCTTCGGCACACACTAACATATCTTCATTCAAATTTAAATCATTTATTTTTCTTACAACTTCGCAACGTTCAGGAAGTATGAATCCTCCATTGAAGTTGTCTTCAATGGGAATGTTAACTTCCTCATTATTGCATCGAATGTTCAAAATCCAGGATTCATAATCAATACTGCATTTAAATGCAGTTAAAAAGTCTCGTCCCAATATCCCATCAGTAAATATTGGAAAATTTTCTTCAACTATTTGGAACTCATGTTCCAATGTAATGGTATTTTGGAATGTTAGTTGTGTCACAGCTGATGCAACAGTTTCAATTTTATTTTCTGATATTCCAGAGATCATACATCTTCGATCTCGATTTATCAGTTGATCATGCAATATATTATTTAATTTGAATATAGAAACGTCAGCACCTGAATCGACCATAAAGGTACATGTAGAATTTGATATTCCAATATGTGCCTTTATGAAATTTGATGCTGATGGGTTTATTGTGAAAAGCGTTGAATTTGGCCTAAAAAATTTTGTGGCTGTTGAGTGTTTTGATGTTGCGTTGTTGGTTGTGGAGCGTTTGTTGCTTGTTGGGGTAACTGAGGTGTCTGACCACTTTCACTGTTCGTATAATAAATACGGGACTGAGAATGTCCTCTATATGGTCTTCTACCACGTGAAGAATAGAAATTTGCACTATGTCCTCGGTTTTGATATCGGCCTTGGAAATTTCCACGAGAATTGCCTCTGAAATTTCCACGATAGTTACCTCTGTTTCCTCTATAGTGGCCTCTGTCGAAAAAACTTCTATCTCCTCTGATGTGTCCACGATGTACTTGACCTCGTTGGACAAACATCAGTTGAGAGTGGTTGGTATTAGAAGAACTTTTTTCATTTTCTACAGTTTTCTCGATGGCCGCAGACAAGGTTTTAAATTCTGCTGCCTTTAATAAGATTTTTGTTTCTGGGTTTTTCACTCCTGTGTAAAGAGCTTTTACCCCTTGTTTAATTGCCATTTTTTGGGCTGTATCAACTGGTATTTTCTCAGCAATGTATGCTCTTTCGAGCTGCTGAGTGAGTTTCTCGACGCTATCTGTAAATTTGTTAATGTCTCCTATTTGTTTCAAATCTTGAAGCTTTGCAACAAAAACATCAGGTGATGTTTTTGATGTACATTTTGCTTCTAATTCATTGATTATCTCATCGAAATTTCGTGGATTTTCACCTACTGCTGCTCTTGCTTTTCCAGATAGTTTCGATAGTACTACCTGTACGGCTGCAACGGTATTATCATTAGTCAGAATTGTCTTTCCTGCTTTAAGAGCAGAGATAAAGCTTGATAAATTATCATTTGATCCATCGTATGATGGAATCAAAGATGAGATTGTTTTGATTGTTTCAATAATATTAGCCATTTCTTCCTCCTGATATTCTTCTTCTAACTCTTCTTTTTCCCCTTCTACTCTGTCTTCTTCTACTTCTTCTTCTTCTTCTTTTTCGATTGTTCCTGCTTCTTCTACTTTACTTTCTTCTACCCCTGATTCTAGTGCTGTCCGTGAAATTCCTAATTGTTCGTTCTCGTTTAGTAATGTCAATGATTGGTTGATTTTTCCACAAATTTCTGTACCCTTTTTTATAACTGCCTCATTTTGCAGATCTTTATTAGTTTTTAGAATGTTTTTAAGCCTTTTCTTCAAATCACTTAAATATTTCACCTTTTGTAGTCGCGTTTCCTCTGAAAATCGGTTGTACTTTTTCAAACTTTCCAAATATTTATTAGAAATTTCATTTATTTGGAAAAATTCGTCCATTGAAATTAATTAAAATCTTCTATGAGGTAAATTGAAGGAGGTTTCCATGTTTAATTTTACCTTATCTTGAAGTCGGAGCAGGATCAGGTGACACCCAGCTGGCACGGCCCCTATTGTCGCTAGGTCGTTGGTATCTTATTTTTGTTGCTCGAGGTTTAATGCTTGCCTTCAGTTGCATAGCCAACATTTTAACCTCATCCACTGGTATTTTTACGCGTGCGCCCCACTGGCGCATGTTTTCGTCTGAACGGTTGACGTTTAGTGGTATATATTCAATACCATCTTTTTTCACTTTTTGTCCAGTAGATTTTTGTGTGGTTTTTACTTTTTCAATTACACTTTTTAGTTTTTGTTCACTTGTCGGTGCACCTTTTACTTGTTGTTCATTTCTTGGTCCGAATTTTCTTACGAGTTCTTCTCTTTTTCGGCTTACTTCTTCTAATATTAGGCCATGGTAAGCCTGCACATTTGAGGTACGATTTTTCTTCATTTCACTTTATTTTTCTTTGTCAATGTTTTAAACTTTGCTTAATGTTTCTGAGGATTTGCATCCTTTTTCGAAAGCTCTGCGCCTGACGTGTTTTGCGTGCCATTTGTAGGCAGTCACAGATAGTTGTATAATATTAAGAGCATGAAGGATCCACAATTTTATGGCATGTTCTTCATGCAGGATACTGTGATCTTCTAGCTGGTTCACTATATTCACTTGTGGGTCGCCGCTGATTGATGTTGTTTTGGACTGTTGTTTTCCCATCACGAGTTACGCAATCACTTTGAAAATTTCAGCAAGCGTTCCTTAACGAATCACACAGTCACAGAATTTTCCTCGGAGAAGGTTCGGCCACTTGGCACGGTCAGCCATGTAACGCTGTGTCTTATTGAACAGCACTCGGCGGTGATATCGATTAAAAACGACGTTATGCGTTGAGGTCCGAAGACCAAATTGAACTAATTTATTCGGCCTGGGAAGACCCCTTTTATAGGGCCAGCCAGACTGCCAAAAGTATATCATACAATGTGTTTACATAGAACCTTATGGAAGTTTCCTGGAGTGATTTATGCTTAGGTCAGCGGACGACGCGTCGTCGTCGTCTCGATCGAACCGTCGTATGCTCATATCGATTTGGCGAGCGATACATTGTTGTAATTAATTTGCAAACGTAAGCGTTGGGATACGAACGATAGCACGTTCGTCGCGTATGTAGAATTGGCTCGTTTTGCACTACACTATTTTGGATTTGAAATCCGTAAAAGTTTTCTTTGGACATGGAATCTTTAGACAAATTAATGAAGGAATATCATAAGAATTACTGTAAGAATCTCCAATTAAATTTCTAAACGAATCCCTTAGAAGAATTTCTGAAGTATTTTTTTTTCTAGAATTTCTGAACGAGTCTGTGGAAGGATTCTGAAGAAAGCCCTAGATAAATTTCTAGAGGAACCTTTAATTTACTTTAAGAATCGCAGAGAACATTTCAGAAGAAATTCTTGGGTGATTCCCACAAAGAATTGTTGTACTGATTCCTGAAAATAAAAATCTATTATTAATATTATTGAGGGTGTTAGAGACAAACGGATGTATTTGACCAAACCCCATCTTCCAGTAAATGAGGTTTAAAGGTTTTCACCAATTTTTCTTCCATACAAAATGGACTCAATTTTCTCAATTTATTGTAATTTTTCTAATCATCGTAAAATAATCTTAAAAAGTTCCGAAAAGCTAGAAGTCTGAAAATTTGTTTGATATGCTCAGCTCAAAATCGACAAAATGCTCACTTACACTCCTTTGCATCTCGACCCCTCAATTATTTTTAAACAGGGGGGCTTTGGGTATCATTGGCAGGTTTTTTTTATATTCGTCATAAGGGGTTTTTGTAGGCCAAACTGCATGAAACTTCATCGAATAATTCAGCTTAGTTGGAAAAGTGGGGGTGTCAAAACCCCCCACGACGAAGAGAACAAAATTACCGAAAATTAAAAAGTTCCTCCCAGATCGTACCCAAAGAAGGCGTTTTTGAGGCTTCAACCCTTCCCGTGACCCATGTTCCACATAATAGGTGGAATTTTGAAATTAATTTAGAGTAAAGTGGGGCAAAAGTTCGAGTGGGGCAAGAGTTTCTTTTGAAGTTTTTGAGCTCAATTCAAATTATTTCTTTCGGGTCTCAAGGTTGTTCGAAGCCTTTTTGAAAAAGAGTCTTTCACTCCAAAAATTATGAAAATTGATCAATATTTCGAAAAGTTATGACAAAATGTTTGTTTTTGATCAAAAAATTGTAATATGCGATGGTCCTTCCAAGGCATGGAATGGAATTGTAATGAAATCGGGTTCGATATTTTATTTTGGGGCGTAACTAGGTATATTTTGAAGATGCTTTAGCATGTATAACTTTATGGAAAAAATATTTGGAAATCATATTCTACACATAGGGGGGCAAAAGTTTGAATTGTGGGGCAAGAGTTTGAGTCATGTGGCAACTTTAGATAAAAACATAAAATTCTGCAAAATGTACATATTATCTCTAAAAATGATAGAATTAGTGAGAAAATTCGATAAAAGTTGAAAAAAATGTTGTTTTATCTGAATTTGGCGGAAAACTACTAATTTTTGGTGTAGTAAATTTATCCCTGATTTGGGTAAAATCCAGGTCGAACTTAAAAGTGTATTCCAGTTCCAACATCAGGCATTCAGGCATTCCTATTACCAAAGTGTCAAAATAGTGTGCAACGGCTAGCGAAATTCCACAAACACTAGATTCGAACTTTTGCCCCAATGGTGGGGCAAGACACACACGGCAAGACACGAATAAGACACACACATACAAAAACTTTAAATTGAAAATACATTTGGCGTAACTTTGTTCAGCAAATTTTTTTCTCATGGATGGTAGAAGCACCAGACGGTATTCAATTATTTATATCTGCTTTGGTTTTTTTAATATTGAAATTTCAACTAGGGTCGAACTTTTGCCCCACCATAGAGTAAGGTGGGGCAAAAGTTCGACCTTAGTTGAAAATTCAATATTTTTCGAAAAACCAAAACAGATACAAATAAATGAATACCGTTTGGTGATTCTACCATCCATGCGCTAAAACTATGCTGAACAAAGTAACATCAAATGTCTTTTCAATTTTAAGTTGCAACACGTTTTGTAAGTGTGCGTCCAATTCGAACTCTTGCCCCACCGCTGGGGCAAAAGTTCGAATCTAGTGTTTGTCGAGTTTAGCTAATCGTAACACAATATTTTGACACTTTAGTAATAGGAATACTTGAAACCAATTAATATTTGATGTTGGAACTGGAATACACTTCAAAGTTCGATCTGGATTTTACCCAAATCAGGGTAAAACTTACTACATCAAAAATTAGTAGTTTTCCGCCAAATTCAGGTAAAACAACATTTTTTTTCAACTTCGATCGAATTTTCCCACTAATTCCACCATTTTTTGAGATAATATGTACATTTTGCACAATTTTTGGTTTTTACGTAGAGTTGCCACATGACTCGAACTCTTGCCCCACAATTCGAACTTTTGCCCCACTATGTGTAAAATATGACTTCCAAATCTTTTTTGCAAAAAGTTATACATGCCAAAGCATCTTCAAAATATACCTAGTTACGCCCCAAAATGAAACACCGAATTTGAATTCATTACAATTACATTTCATGCGTTGAAAGAACCATCGCAAATTACAATTTTTTGATCAAAAACCAACATTTACTCATAACTTTTCGAAATATTAATCAATTTTTATAATTTTTGGAGTGAAAGACTCTTGTTCTAATAGGTTTCGAACAACCTTGACACCCGAAAGAAAAAGTTTGAATTGAGCTCAAAAACTTCAAAAGAAACTTTTACCCCACTCGAACTTTTGCCCCACTTTACTCTACTCTATAGAATGAATAATAATAAACCCTTTCAGAGCACATAAAGCTACCCATTCTAGGATTAGACGACAAGTGCAACAGCAGTCAACACCGCACACAGATCACTGGAAAGGAGATGAGTGTGGCAATTTTCCACCGGAATCCGGAAACGAATGCTTTCGAGCTGACTTGCAGTGGTGCCCTAATCAGCGTGAAGCACGTTCTAACAACGGCACGTTGCGTCGTAAATCAAACCACCGGGGGATCGCTGCCAGAGAACACATTTGAACTGCATTTCGGTTTGAATCGTTTGAGTGAACGTAGTGTAAACGAGCAAGTAAGATATGCCAGCGAGGTTCACATCCACCAGAACTATTCGGTTCACCATTTAGCGATACTCGTTACCAGTTGGCCAGTCAGAATTACACCATATGTATCATTCAGCTGTTTCATGAACAACTCGGATTATCTGAATGCTGAATACATATATTCCTCCATCACGGGGTGGTCAACAATTGAAAACGGCGTTCCAAACGATGAACTTAAGAATAATTTTTTGTACATCAATGGTAAGAAACCATTGGCGAAATCTCTATTTCAGTCACAAAAATGCTCCAAAGCTGGGCTGAAGCTCCTTCCAAACCAGTATTGTTTCCACCATGCCAATGGTAAGATTGTTCATTGTGTGAGTGTCTACTTGTATTTTAAATCCTCGTTTATGTGGTAGGAATCAACACTAGCATTGCTGATCGTGGCTCTGGAATGCGCTGTCTTGTCAATCAATCATCGATTTTGGTAGGAATCGTATCGTCAGAGGTGAAGGGAAATGATGCCACAAGCTACACTATATTGCTGTATGTTCAGCCGTACATCGCATGGATCAATGGAATTATGGTTACCAAAAATTCAAAAAGAGTCAGTGAAAAAGGTACTTTCTGGCACCGTTTTTCAGGATTTTTTGATTTTAATCCGTTCTTCTTTTGCTCAGAATGCGAACGGTTTAAAAGTCTAACTAAAAAAATCAACGGCGTTTGCAAAAATTATTGGGATTCCACGTTTGAATACCCTCCTCATATCGTGAGTTTTGTGAGATTTTTCATCGCTTCAAAAATTAAACTTAACTTCAAAAACTTCATATTTAGGTTACACTATACGATGATGATCAAAACTTCATTTGCCTCGGCGTACTTGTGAGAGAAAATCGAGTACTGACATCCTGTCAATGCATACGGTGAGTATAAAACAATCCATTATTACGTTTCCGGGTCATTTGGCCAAATGCTGCTTGCCTAAAAAATGAGCTGAATTGACCAACGACAGTACAGCCACTAAGCAAAGACGGTGTCTTTTGAACTCGATAGAACAATTGAAGACTTATGTTTGCTAATTGATTCCGACTATTCTTGGTATATTCTTAGGATTTTTTGGCTTTGCAGTCCGATTGTGAGATCAAAAACAACCTTATGTTCTCTTACTCCGACGTTTCGGTCCGTATTGGATCTTTTTCAAGGGTTCGAGTTATCGATCACTTTCTCGTCATGTGGATTTTTCAATCTCTTAACCGTGGCGAAAGCGGTCCGAATCCCGATAACTAAATTTAAAATTATGTTTTTTTCCGGGAAAACATACGGATTTCCACAAATATCAAATGAAGGTTGAGAGATCGAAAAATCCACAAGACGAGAAAGCAATCGATAACTCGATTCCTTGAGAAAAATCCAATACGGATCGAAACGTCGAAGTAAGATAACATAAGGTTGTTTTTGATCTCACAATCGGACTCCTAAAAAGACTTATGTTTGATAAAAATTCGACCGAACGGCATTTGATCAAATGGTCGAATGCCCTTCTTCTTTCGATACTGTGATTTTACCTTCGGTATTATTTTGACTATTTCAATCAACTTCAGACACCCGCATCGACCGATAAAGGTTGAAATCAGCAGCCATGACGTAGTCGATATTTTAAAAATAATTTGCCATCCAGACTATGACTCCATCAACTTTTACCATGATGTGGGAGTTGTTGAATTGGCAACTCCGGTTGAGTTATCCAGCCGATTGGTTCCTGCCTGTTTGGCAAACATTGAAACAGAAAATCTCCGGGACGCAATGTTGCAGACTACGCTTTTCAAAAACAAAAACTGTAAGTATAGTTGATATGTTTATGCAAACCAAGAGCATCATCGATTTAATGTTCAAATTTCAGGGAAAACACCCTGGCCTAAATCTTCGTATGAGTATGTCGGAACAGTGGATGAATGTGAGCAAGCAATGCCATCTCATTACCAGGATAAACTCTTTAAGCCTAGTCAAACCTGTATGATCAACCAGCGATTTATAACGAACAAATTCAACGGGAGTATTGTGCAGTCTTTAGACAACCGAGCATGTAGCTTCACAGTGATCGGAATTGGAAGCACTGCCGTAGACAATCCAGAGCTCAGTCCTAGAACCACAGTTGGCATTGTTCATCGTGTTGCCTACTACCTGGATTGGATCGAGCAGATCGTTTGGGAAGAGGAATTCCCAGCTCAACAAGGCTGGACGTTATTGCAGAGAGTATCGCCTAAAGGACGACGGGGTAAAATGGTCAGCCGAGGAATGATCGAAAATCAGCAATACAGTGGGAAGAAGGCGCTCGCTTTAAAAGTATACCCTGCTAAAGTACAAGGCAATGGATACGGAGCTGTCCATGATCATTGGATGGTCAACCGGTCTTTGGAAATACCGCAAAGCTATCAATTTAAAAAGATGTGGAAGAAAAAATCACTGTTGACGGGTTTTGTCTAACTTTTTTACATGGATTTTCGATTTGGAATAAACCGGTATCTCTTTTCAAGTTTTTTTTTTAAGTTGAATCAGTGCCTAACTCGAGGAAATTCACCTAGTTGACAAGAATAGGGTTTGCCAAGAAGAGTGATTAATCAAAAGATGGTCTCAAGAGCGGTTAAGGGGAGAGGGCGTCAAACAAGTGATTGTGTTGTGACCGAGAGAACTCGCGAGGGAATTTCCGGCGTCGGGGAAACAGTAAAAGAACCCGGACTACTTTCCGATAACTTCCGATTTTATTCGCGTGTACTTTTGTTCTACTAACAATGGATAATGACAAGGTGGTTTTAGTATGGGGGGAGCAAAGCGATTTAGTATCAAGGTAGTTACAATAATCAAAGTATTTATGATGAAGGTTTGGTATAGGCAAGGTAAATATATAACAGCTCTTCCCCCCTTATGCTTTACTTCATTACAAATTCAATCTCTTAGGCGGTTTTACCGCACGGGTCGATCTCCTCGGGGTTTGCTGAAACGATCCTTTGCTTTGCATACTCGTAGCAGGACCTGTAGTCGGAACGTTCAATGCCGGGTGGAGTTCCGGGACCGGCACCGAGACTGGTTCGACTCTTGATGAAGTAGCAACTCGATTCGCAGACGTAGATGTTCCCTGGGAACTCGGCACATTGTTGTTTGTAGTGCCCGAAGCTTCATCGGGTCCTGGAGGCACGTTCGGCAGCATCGGCATCTCTGGTAGACTCCTTTGGGCTTGCAAGTTCGATCCGACTTCGCGTAGTTGGTCGATGTGACGCTTCCATACACGATCATCGTCCAGCTGTGTCATGTAGTGCAACTTTGCCAACTTCTCTATTACCCGACCGTACTTCCATTTCTCATGGTCCAGGAAATCTCGCGCAGCAACTCTTCCTCCCTCAGGAATTGAGCGAACTTTGTGGTCGACCTTCTCCGAATACGTAGGGCCAGGCAGCATCAAATCAAGACGGGAACGAATTTGGCGATTAAAGAGCATCATGGAAGGTGACTTCCCGGTAGCAGGGTGGATTGTTTTCCGGTAAGCCAACAGGATATTGCAGAGTTCCACGTGCATTCTTGATTTTTCGCACTTCAGGGCCTTCATCTTGTTCTTGAAGGTCTGGATGAACCTCTCGACCTGCCCGTTCGTCGCCGGATGGTACGGCGCACCCATTTTGTGGAAAATGCCGTTCAGCTGCAGAAAACGCTGGAATTCACCGGAGGTGAACTGTACACCACGGTCGCTGACCAGGACGCATGGTATACCGTAGGTCGCAAAAAACTCTCTACAGGCGTTGATAGTCGTAGCCGTCGTAATGTCCCGTAGAATCTTCACCTCTGGCCATTTCGTGTACGCGTCGACGAAGACGATGAAATACTTCCTCATAAACGGCCCAGCGAAATCCACGTGTACTCGTTCGAACGGCTGTGTAGCAGGTTCCCAGCAATGTAGCGGAGCTTTTGCAGGATTCGGACGCGTAACTTGACAGGACGCACAGTTCTTGACTAACTCTTCGATGTCCCTGTCAATGCGTTCCCACCAGACGTATCCTCTGGCGAGTGCCTTTAGGCGGGTACTGCCAAATGAGTGGAATGCAGCTCGTTGAGTACCTTCGTCCGAAGTTCAGGTGGAATGTAAACCCGAATACCCCGCAAAATACACCCTTGCTGCAAGGAGAATTCGTTTTGATCGATACCGAATCGATCCTTCGCCTCCACTATCTTTCCGTTTCGTAGTCCCTGAAGCAGCAGCTTGACCGAACCGTCTGCCGCAGTTCCCTTGGCCAAGTCCTCGACCGTTACCGGCATCGTCTCGATGATACTGGTTTCCAGCATGTCGACTTCTTCTACGACGTTATCCGGCTGCTTCGTAGCTATCGGCAACCGTGAAAACGCGTCCGCATTGCAATGCTGCTTAGTGGGGCGGAATTTGATTGTATAATTGAAAGATTGGAGGAAAGTCGCATAGTGTTGCATTCTCAAGGCTGACATAGTCGGTAGTCCCTTCGTCTCGGAGAAAATCTGCTTTACAGGCTCGTTGTCCGTATAGAGAACGAACTTGCGCCCGTACAAGTACTGGTGGAACCGTCGAATGCCGAAAACAATAGCATACGCTTCACGATCAACTTGTTTGTACTTACGTTGTGTCTCGTTCAAGGTCTGCGACGCGTATTGTATCGGCCGTTCCGATCCGTCCGGCAGGACGTGACTAAGGACGGCTCCGACACCGTAGGGAGATGCATCAGTCGCCAACACCAGTGGCAGCTCGGGGTTGTAATGCACCAGAAAGCTGTCGGATTGCATCTCCTGCTTCACCTTCCTAAACGCTTCTTCGCACGACTTCGACCATTGGAACGGCACGTCGTTCCGCAACAGTCGATTCAGCGGGTAGATCATCGTGCTCAGATTAGGAAGGAAGCGTCCGTAGTAATTCACTAATCCGACGAAAGAACGTACCTGATCTTTGTTTTCGGGAGTGGGCATATTCTGCACCGCCTCGATCTTCTTTTGCACTTTATGTATACCGTGACGGTCGACGACATAACCACAATACTCTATTTCGTCCGCGAAAAACACGCACTTGTCCAAGTTTATTCGCATTCCGTACTGACTCAAACGTTTGAGCACTTCTTCGAGTCGTTGCAAATGTACTTCGTTAGTCGGACCCGTCACGCGTATATCGTCCAAAAACACTGTCACTCCCGGTATTCCGTTTAGCACTTCTTCCATTAATCGTTGCCATATCGCAGGTGCGGAGCTCACGCCGTACGTCAGCCGCGTTGGCCGATACAGCCCCAGGTGTGTGCTCAGCGTCAGGATCTCCCGTTGATCTGGATCCACCTCAAGCTGCAGGTACGCCTGAGACAGATCTATCTTCGAGAATTTCTCTCCACCGGCCACGTTCGCAAAGAGCTCCTCAATTGTAGGGAGCGGATGCTCATCCACCACTAGATTCGGATTAACCGTGATCTTGTAATCCCCACACAATCGCACTTTGTTATTCAGTTTCATTACGGGAACCACGGGCGTTGCCCAATCACTGTGGTTCACTTTTTCGAGCACTCCTTCATCCACTAGCTTCCCGATTTCTTGCTCGACCGCACTTCGCAACGAAAATGGCACCGGCCTCGCTTTAATGTACACTGGGTGGGCGTTCGGCTTCAGCCGTAACTTCGCAGTAAGCCCTTCAATCTTCCCCATCGAATCAGCACATACACTGCTGTACCGCGCAATCAACTTTTTCACCGATTCGTCGGTGGTGCACTTCACTGAATTGTCCGCAACCGAATGTACCTCATCGTAGAACTTGCTCACGTCAAGCCGCAAAACTTTCATCCAGCTTCTTCCAAGCAATGGATGCTTTCGGTTGTCCGCCACGTACAGCAGCAAACGATGTACCTTACCCGCATACTGCACCGAGACCGTACACATACCGCGCAATTTTATCGTGTTTCCGCTGTAGCTCACTAGCGACATATCCGGCGGATCCAATCTCACAGCCGGCAGCAACTTTTCGTAATCCGTCACGCTCATTATCGCGACGGGAGCACCACTGTCCACCTCGAATCGCACTTTCGAATCATTCACCGAGATTTCAACCCAAAATTTGTCCACTCGGCTCTCCGCGTCGTACAAGCCACAAATTTCGTCAATGTAGACATCTTTCTTCTTCTGTTTACATTCAGCAGCACTTTCTTCCACCAGGTGGAAATCACTTTTGCTCTTCGTGCTTTGAGCACTCTTCTTCTTCATACACACTTTCTCGATGTGGCCCGTCATACGGCAGAAGTTGCAAACAGTCTTCACGTGAACGCATTTGTTCGCAAAATGATTCGTATTGCCGCAGCGGTAGCAGGCACCCTTTCTCGAATCTTGCTTCGAATCGCCGTGGTGCGACGGACCGGCGGCGGCGGCTTTCCCCGGTTTCTTGCCTTTCGACTTACCGCTCTTGTTTACCGGATGCTCGACCAGATTCACGTCAGCTTTCGCCCGGGACTGAATCTCCTGACCTCCCTTGGCGGACATCTCCATGGACACCGCAAGATCGCGAGCCATGTCCAACGTGAGGTTGTGCACTTCCAAAAGCCTTGCCTGAATCCCACGATCCTTCAGGCCGAAGACGAACTGGTTCCTCAGAGCGGTGTTTAAGTAGTCGCCGAAATTGCACGTTATCGCCAGTTTCCGCAGTGCAATGAGGTAGTCATCAATTGACTCGTCAACTCGTTCGTCGCCTTGCCTCCTGCACTTGAAGCGGAAATTTTCCAAAATTTCGGGCGGGGGTTGAAGTGAGTCTCCAGCAGCTGTACGATTTCATCGTACGTTCTCGCCTGCGGCTTAACAGGCGCCAACTTGTCCGAAACAATGTCGTAATTTTCTCCACCCATGTAGTGGAGCAGCATGGGACGTCGCAAATCAGCTGGAACTCGAAACAGCAGGAAAGCGCCCTCCAAACGCTCGACCCACCGGGACCACTTCATCCGATGACGATCGTATGGCTCGATGGTGAAGTTCGATTGCATCGCCAGCGGAGCGCCAGCAGCAATCGCAGCAGCACCGGCGACAGCAGCAGCACCGACCGGAGGAATTTGACCTCCCACTTGATTCGTCCGGTTCGCGTTATCGTTTTCTGACATCCTCGTCGTCAGATTAACTGTTGTGACCGAGAGAACTCGCGAGGGAATTTCCGGCGTCGGGGAAACAGTAAAAGAACCCGGACTACTTTCCGATAACTTCCGATTTTATTCGCGTGTACTTTTGTTCTACTAACAATGGATAATGACAAGGTGGTTTTAGTATGGGGGGAGCAAAGCGATTTAGTATCAAGGTAGTTACAATAATCAAAGTATTTATGATGAAGGTTTGGTATAGGCAAGGTAAATATATAACAGATTGAAAAGAGCATTAGCAATAAACAAATCGCACAAATTTGCTGGCGCTGTTATAAGGATTGCTTCCTTCCCGTCCATTACAACAGATCACAGAGATTTGGGGCTAACCACTGACTCTTGGCCGAGAGGCCAACCATTACGTGACCCGCTAATTAGTCAGGTTAAAAAATGTGTTTAATACCTAGCTAAGATCACTTTGCAAGCACTTTTCAAGGTAAACTTTCAGGAAGGCATAGCAACACCAGCCGTTTCTCTATGCGGCCAGACATATTCAAAACAACGCGGAACAAAGAAAACGCGTGACGGACGGGTTTAAAAATGCAGCCGCTTTCGCGCACAGCCTGCTACCACATAACATAAGTGGAACTCTGGCTCAAAAAGTTGATGCCTTTCCGAGTTCGTACGCTGGTATACAGGACATCGAAATGTCAAATGCATTATAACATTATTGCTATACTATTTTTCAGCATGTAGGGGGATTAAGGGCATAATGGACACCCGGGGCGAAATGGACACCCCTGTTTTTACCGAAACCGTTGACTTTTATGTAAAACTTTTAATGCATAAGTGTAAAGGAACAAGTCATGGTTCTATTTTTCAAAAGAACCATTTATATTGCACCAAAATAACCAAAATATCATTGAAATTGAATATGTTTTTCATATGGTGAAATTCTTATAATTTCGAAGCAGCAGCAAATAAGGTATGACGAGTGTTGGAGTGTGTCTAACGTTAAAACAAGTGAATTGTTACCTTATCTACATGCATACGGAGATTTAGCAAAGGATGAAGTGTTTTATTTTTTATCAGAATTCACTTAAAATAGCAATTTTAATGTTGTAGTCTATTCGGGGCGAAATGAATACTGGCAATTACGAATGGATGTACGCGCATTACATACTGTTAGGCGTTTTAGAGAGTTTGGAAAAAATCAATCCGATTATTTTAGCCTAAAGTGTATTTAATTAACTTTGATGTTATGTAAACTCGTCTAAGATGGAGTATTATATCTGTGGCATTGATCTCCGTAGGCAGATTACTTAACTGATCGATGTAATCAAAGAATTAGCATGAAATATTCAGGGGTGTCCATTTCGCCCCGTACCTTTCCTGCTAGCCCTAAAAAACACACGATTTAAAATTCGTTATTTCTTCACAATAATGACATTCTACCTGCTGTAAATGATTGAAATACGTAGGAAACAAGCAAAAGTTGTTAGCTAACTGATAATATGTTTAGTTTTTCTTCGTTATACAGCTCTAAGGTACCCGTTTGCTTAGGGTGTCCATTATGCCCCTAATCCCCCTACACCATTTTTCATTGCAGTGAAGTAAAACAAAGACCTCATAGATCTAGACTGGCAGCACGTGGAGATCTAAAATAGGACATAAATTGTAATAAACCTTTGTAAACTCAAGTCGAAAGCACGTTTTGGCTTTAAATTTAAGGACAAACGTCTTGAAATCCCGGTTCAACAGTGCATCAAAACTTCAGACGCACAAATCTCAAGAAGCAAGCTTCAAACTACAATGCATATTATTATTCTGTTCTTGCTCACTTGTAATAAGCTTAAAATATGAAGCTCAGATGCGCTGGTTTTGTTTACGAAGAGATTTGTGCCCTCAAAATCGTGAGTAGGTGTCAAAGTCGGTCATTGTGGTGGCCATATTGGGATTCTAACAAGTCTGTCCTTAAAGGGAGATCGATATGTGGAACGTAGATGCGTTATTTTGAAGGTTTCAATGAATTTATGACAACATGAATAAGTGGATTTCCAGCAGCTAGTTTTGCGCATATCTCAGATGCCAATCTTCGTTCCTGTATTCTTTGCCAAAACTGGAATACTGGTTGGATCAGATGTTTTTTGTTTACCAAAATAAGTGACATTTCCACGCCTTTTCTGAAAGATATAACAGTTTCGCGTGCTGGAAAAGGATACAACTTTTTCCTTCGCTCTGACCATGGAGTTCCACTTATGTTATGTGCTGCTACGATCTTCCTCAAATGAGTGATTGAAAGGGGCGGTGATAAAAGAGCTTAAAAGTCTTAGAGATTTTATGGGGATGGTTTTTCAGAAGACCTAAGGTTTTGGAGGTCCCATACAAAAAGTGTGACATAGGGGCGAGGGGGGGGAGGTTATTGCAAATGGTCAACTTTTGCGTAACGTAATTTCTTAAAGGTAAAAGTTAAAGAGACGTTCAACGATCAAATCTGACCCTGCATGTCAAGGGTTGCTCCTCCCTCCGTGATTGATCTGAGCTGGTACCAGTTGCACTGAGATCCAAATAAACAAGGGCTGCGATACTCCACCTATTTTCTAAGTGCAATTTAAGCAGCTCATGCCTACATTTTTGATCAATAACGGCACCGGCCAAGTCCTTATAGTCAGTTAGGAAGAGAAAGGAATGATAGAATGTGATGGTTGTTGCTGCTAGAGACGGAGAGCACTATGCGTCCCCACAACCCGCACGGCGTATTTATTAGACGGAAAGCATAGAAGATCTGGGAGTCACCGTTGGGTCGGTGATACGTTCCATGGATAGGAGATATTTATAGTGTTCGTTAGGTGATAGAGGACTGCAAAACGGTGAGTCGATAAGGGGAGCGTCCAACATAGCTATGGTCCTCACCTCATGCTTCTACGGGTCAAGCGATGACAAAGACTGCCAGCTAAGAGTTGTGTGCTTAGCTGGTAGTGCTGCCTGGGACACTGTTGTCCTTTTGACTGCCGACGTCCCGAGCGTCTGTTCACAAAGGAGGTGTGGCTCAAACAGCGTCTGAACAGGCATCCAGCGGCTGAGTATGAAATGCTCCTCCACCGGAAGCTATAGCTAAGGTGGCAGCCCCACCACGATGAACAGTGGATCTTAGGCAAACAGCCTACTGTTCTCGAAACCCAAAAACCATTACAGAAACCGAAAATGGAAGCTTACGAACTGATTCAACGGCAAAGACTTTCAGCGCAAACAACGGGCAAGAATTGGAACATAAAATGAATTAACCTTAGCCCAGCAGGGTAAACTGACACAACTACCCAATGAGGCATGCCGTATGAAGCTAGAGATCGTAGTACTGAGCGAAGTCCGTTGGCCGAACTTTGGAGCACACAGATTAGCGTCGGGTAAAATTCTGCTATACATACTCTGTCCTACGAGGTGAACACGCTCCTTGCCACCGTGGAGTTGTTTTCCTGCTCAGCGCTCAGGCCCACGCTGCGCTCATGAGGTGAGAACCTATTAATGAGAGAATAATTGTAACACGGGTTCAAAACCTTACTATGATCCAATGGTACGTGACAACCGATGCTGCCGAATTGCTAGACAAAGAGAACTTTTACAACCAACTTGATGCTGTCGTGGACAAGATTCCGAAAGGTTATATCAAGACCCTCATAGGCGACTACAACGCGAAGGTTGATTCCGAAAACTCGGACTATGAGCACGTCATGGGACGCCATGGTCTCGGAGGAATGAGCGAGAACGGAGAGCTGTTTGCAGAGTTTTGTGGCAATAATGACATGGTGATTGGGAGATTTCTCTTACTTCATCGACTAGTGCTCAAAGCAACATGGGTCTCCCATAATGACGTCACGGAAAATCAAATCGACCACATCTGCATCAGCCGAAAATGGAGACGAAGCCGTTGATGCGCGGAACAAACGTAGCACCGACATTGCGTCCGACCATCATCTCCTAATCGGCGAAGTCCGGTTGCGCATTGCTAAGATACATCGACAGGAGGAGAAAATCGGGCACCGACTCAACACAAGCCGACTAGAAGATGCTGCGGAGGAAAGATCCTTCGTCGAGGAGGAAGGATATTCCGGAAGGTAGAAGCGTGGAAAATCTATGGAGCGAAAACCAAATCGTGGGTTGGTGTGGTAGCCCATTACCATGGAGCACCTGAATGACTTCAAGTTGGTTAATGACGTTGCTCTCCTACTTAGCTCAACGGCGCTCTGATATGCAGAGCAACCCGGATAAAAACGAACCATAGGGTATTTGGTGAAAACCATTCCTGTACCATACAGTGTACCAGCTACAATAAAGTGTATTGTAATGGAATGGTTCACTAAAAGCTGTGCACATTGTAGCTACTATACATATACATTCGATCTGTATGTAACAATATATTATACAGCTTTTCTTACGTTTAAATCATTCACTATTCCGAAATATTATTTTCCGTGCATTTTTAATTTTTTATTCAGTTTTAGATTTGTCCGTGCTTTGTTTTGTTGATGTTCGTGACTTTTTTGTTGCAAAGGAAGGGAAAGAGAAAAAACTGAATAAGTTGAAACATCGATTTAAAGTGAGATTTAAGGTCAATAAAATGTTTGAATAAGTAGTAAACCAAGTGTCCTAAGGACTCCAGATCCAAGTGATACATATGGCGGGCTAGGTATATAGAGTGCGATGAGAGGAACACGAATGTAGGTCAACCCGGAAAGACGCAGGTCAGATTACCGTAAATCAGTGGATGAGTTCAACACTATTCTTTCTGTATTTTCATTTAGGGGAGTTTTCTCCCCTTCTCTCATGTGAACTTGCCTTCTACCACAACCGAATAAAATGCGATTTATCTTTGACGTAGAACCATCTTTAACATATGGACTGGACAGAACACTGAAATGACTTCTAATATAGGTTCGTCTGCGGGTTCGCTTTTTAACCCAACTTATATTTGAATCGAACTTGACAGTTTTCTTATGAGTTGTTACGTATTTCAAACTTTAGTCAAACTGGAGCCTCAATATTGCAATAACGGTTAAGCACGCTGTAATGATACTTATGTACCTCCTCACTTACTTCATGCAACTACATTAGTGGTCTAATAATATTTAGCGCACTCGGCATAGTTCCATCACAGAGAAACAGTCGTAACACTTAGAACAAATTTCGTTAAAAAAATATCTTCACAAAAACGTAATCACCCAATGCTAAACGTACTGTGTTTGGCCGGGCCGGCACTAGATGGCGATAGTAAGCAAACGTCAAACAGGAGCAAAAACAAACTAGCGCCGCGAGTGGTCAATCGTCCCACTACTGAATATTTGAATCAAGGGTGCGACCATTCATTTGCAAAGATTTACATTCATTTGCTATTATCTCAGTTCAGGAGCATGCTATCGAAAAACAATGTATGGATGAATTTAACCTTGTAGTTTTATCTGAAAGTTTGCCGAATAACATTGGGGTCGCACACGCATACCAAAGTCGTGAGCGAGCTGTGAAGGCAACTTTCCACAGCGTGAATGAAATTTACATTCACCGCGTGGAGAGTTGCCTTCACAGCTTACTCACGACTTTGGCATACGTTTGCGACCCCAATGTTATTCGGCAAACTTTCAGATAAAACTACAAGGTTCAATTCATCCATACATTGTTTTTCGATAGCATGCTTCTGAACTAAGATAATAGCAAATGAATGTAAATCTTTGCAAATGAATGATCGCAACCTTGATTTGAATCAACATTTTAAAAGGTGATCCATGGGAAGCAACGCGAGTGTGACGTCTGTTTCTCTGTGGTTCCATCATGCCGCTCAAAGTGTTGCCACAAATAATGCTTAGTTTGCAAAACCCAGTTATCTGGCTGGTGGGACATGGGAGCCTAAGCTTCAACTGTTAATGTCTCTGATTAGACTACTCAGACTTAGACGAGTTTAGGTTAGTTTGGATAGAAAGCCTAAGATGCCATTAACAGAAGGAACATAATGAGATAATATAACATTATATGGTTTATGCAATGTAAAACAGTACAACATAACAAAAGAGAACCATTCCAAAACCATTTGATTAAATGTATCCAGTAGTGAAATTACAATTAAAAACAATATATTTACGGTACATTTTATTGTTTGAAATTATACATGTATCATAAAATGTACGGTATAGGAGCCCACGTATCAGTATTTCGAACAATTTATTTACAATGAAATGTATGGTTTTGTAAAAATATATATATGGAGAAAAATATTTTTTTGTATTGTTACGATACTTAACAACCTGTATAATATATTTTAAAAATCTTGTTTACAATTCACTGTATGGTGACTACATTACATCTTATTGTTTTTGTATTTTTATTTTTACAGTGGTGTCTATTGTAACAATATGGTTCTAATTAGTACTGTTACAATACAACGTTCGTTTTTTTTCTACTGTATTTTTTATTCGGGAATCTCGATGATCTGCTCCTCGGCGACAGGTCTTAGGTACTATCGTCAACAAGACCAAATCGTTAGATGTAGACACGGTCAACCCTTCCAGCTTCAAGGTAGCTGGGCAAGCAGTGGAGAATGTTGAAAGTTTCCAATATCTTGGTAGTCAAATGACGGCCGACGGCGATAGCAAGTTCAACATAGGTGCACGGATCAGGAAAGTGAGGGCTGCTTTTGCGAGTAAAGGAAATGTATGGAAAACAACCAGATTAGTCGACGCACCAAAATCTGAATTTTCAACTCGAACGTCTGTGCTGCTGTACGCCAGTGAAGCTTGGTGTGTATCAGCGGAGAACACTCAACAGCTGCAGGTCTTCATTAACAGAAGGCTGCGGTATATAATTCGCGCGTGATGGCCTCACAGTTGGATCTCCAATATGGAGCTCCATCGTCGATGTCTCAAAAGCCCATAAAGCCAAGTTTCCTGTTGCCAAGTAGAGCGCTCAAGTAAAATTCCACCTTTTTCCGCAAGTAATTTTGACAACTGATCCAGTATGGAGAGAAACGTTACTTTTGCTTACGGAATAATAGCACGGACTATTTTTCCGCTCGTAGAAGTGACAGCTCCATTTGATTCACACGGGAGGCGTTGCGAGTGTCACACTAGCCATAACGACAGAAACTCGAGAGCGAAAGTGGAGGTGGGTCAGCCCCAATCTACGCAGGGGCGGAAACGAAATCTGCAAACAAGCGTTAGATTGGAAGCCAGACTACAGGGTGCGGCAGGAAAAAATGCGAAAAGTTCAAGGCACTATTACACGCTAAATATAGGATATATACAAATGTACGGGACTTCACATCTGACTTTTTAAAAAGAAATCTTTTTCTTCACTTATGAACACTAAGTCCCGAATTTTATTAATCATTCATTTTTCACTTGCTACATAAGTCTTTCCTACGGCTGAAGGCCACACTTTTCTATCAGACTTCACTTAGAACTTCTAACTGCTCGCACTCAAGGTTTCCTCCTGACTGACTGGCCTCGACCACCTGGGCTGAGGGCGCACCTGCGTCCTCCGGTGGGGCTCGATGAGAATCTTGCTGGCATCAGCGAAAGGCCATCGGATGATGTTGGCCTGGATTGCGTCGATCGAAGTATTGGTGACCGTTGCCGTTCCAGGGGCATTGACACGCGTCGCTCGGGGCTTCGATGTTGCCAACGGTCGGTCCTCATGGTGGATTGCTGACTGCGTTGTCAGCAACTGTATGCTCGTCGTCCAAAGTTCGTTGTCGCCAAGTGTTGGTGTTCATGGCGGTTTGCTAAGTGCCTGGTCAGCATCTAGTCCACGATGGTAGAGACCGTAGATCGTGGGTAGAGCTTAGGGATGTCCATAACTATATATGTGTATTTTTTCATGACAGTATACCAGTCAATGTCTATATTCTAGCACTGAAAAATAAAAATGAATATATTTGATGTTTAACATGTGATAATGTAGGCCTAATAAGCGGATATCAATAAACTGCGCGCCCAATGGTCATTAAACAAAATGACTATAACAGTAACAAAATTAGCTCAAATTCGATGAACAACCAGACCACACTGATCCAGATCCATGTAGTTTCACATACCAGATGAAATAAGTACATATATTTGATGATATTGTAGAGAAAATCAAAAATTTTGTTTTATCAGATGCGAAATTTAGCGACCTGTGCGATTTTTTGCGGTTTGAAAATTCTGGTTGTCTTCATCTTCAGGCGCCGCCCTGTAAAGGTTAGTGACCAAAATGGGAAATTTTTTAATTAACTTTTCAGAAACTAGCCTATTATAGATCATGGAACGTTGAAACATAGATTGGTTAATGTCAAATGGACGAAAATGAGGTTTGAAGTTGAAAAACACTTTCGCATTTTTTCCTGCCGCATACTGTACATCCCAAACCAGTGTCGTTATGTAGCACTAGAGCAAAACAGTTACCAGACACATTCGTGTCGTCATAATCTAACCAAGCATGGTATTTAAATGTCTCAGTCGGATTTCGGCACCTAATAGAGGAAGATTTAATCACGCACCACCATATTTCTTGAGTCTAATCAGAATGGGCAGCAGTTATGCCGACCGCATTCCCCGCCACAGCACCAAAAATGCGAAACTCAATCCGGTAATCAGCGAAAATTGATACGTTCCTGTGCGGACTGCCAGCCAGCACCACACGTGAGCAAGAACCGTCACCGTCGTCGTCGTAATAAATCATGACGCACGCATCCAAACTGGACCCCTCGTAGTAGAGGCAACCGGCCCCAACGCGACGACGCGGTACTTGAAACTTGAACTCTCAAAGCAAAGCGCGAAACAACTGCGCCGCCGCCGCCGACAAACAACTGCAGCTCTTCTAGTCTGGCCTGGCGATGATGGAGGAGAGTTGGAAAAACTCCCACGGCGATCGGCGTGGCGATCAGTTAGTTTTTTTTTGCGCTACAAACCCGCACAGTACGGTAAAGTGCACCACCAGGGCAAAAAGTAAAAGTGTTGAACTTCAGTTGAAGCATGTAATTTGGGCTCCGGTCACACGGTGTGTTTTTGGCAGAAAAATCCCAATTCGTAAAAAAGCAAGCAACCATCGTAATGAAGTTTTCATATGAGGGAGGAAGCTGCATGTTTTGTTCGGGATTGAGATTGCAGTGCATTTTTCTCCCAGGAGTCGTGTACAGTTTTTTTTTTCTATTTGCGGTTTTCAATAAGCCAAATTTCTCACATAAAGAGGTTATCCGTCAGTTCAATTCTGTGTAAAATGAGTTTCAGTTTGAGTCGCAATGTTTCACCAACGGCAATCATGGATTATCCTGGATTACGTCTTTTTAGGTTTCTCTAAAAATATCTATTTCAATTGAATGAAGACTTCAATCTTTAAGACGCTTGTTCATAGCGACAATGGCAAAACTTGACACGCGTCCATGATAGCGGCAGAGAATGGTCAGAGGGATTTCAAGAGAGTTTTAATGGGGAAGGGTCAGCGGCGTTTCCAGGCGTTTTAGGGCGTTTCAGGAGGTTTCAGAAGTATTTTAGGGGGCTTCAGAGGCTTTCAGGTGCGTTTCACATGAACTTCATTTGTGTTTCAGAGGTGTTTCAATGTGGTTCAGGAGGTTTCAGAGAGTTTTTGTGGGGCTTCAGAATTTCTCAGGTGTGCTTCACGGAGGTTTCATAGGGGTTTCAGGGCGTTTCAAAGCGTTTCAAGGTGTTTTTGGAAAAGACACGGACACGTTCAATGCTTCCAGTGAGCTTTTCGCTCTTTGAAGGAAGCACGACACTAGACAACGGACTAGCATTCAAGGCCCAGTGGCACAGCTGAAAACTTTTCCTGACAGCTGCGGCGGGAATCGAACCCACGCTCCTCAGCACGATGTGACTAAGAGCTTGGTGACCCTAGCCACACGACCACAGAGCCGCACCGTTTCATGGCCGCAATGCGCAATGCGTTTCATGGCCTTTCAAGAGGTCTCGGGAGGTTTCACAGGGTCGCAGGTGAATTTGACGGAGGTTCAAACTTCTTCGTGCATTAGCTTACGCTCACCTCACTGACGTAGTGCACGTTTTGGGGTCACAATGACCCTGATGAACGACGAGGGTTAATAGGGGTTTAAGAGGTGTTTCATAGCGTTTCAAAGCGATTCAGGGCATCCCAGGAGGTTTCAGGAGGGTCTTAGGCTCGCAGATAGATTTCTCGTAGGTTTCATAAAAGTTTCAGAGGCATTTCAAAACGTTTCAAGGCGATTCAGAACGTTTCAAGGCGTTTCAAAACGTTTCAAGACATTTCAAAACGTTTCAAGGCGCTTAAAAACGTTTCAAGACATTTCAAAACGTTTCAGGTGGTTTCACATGAGTTTCAGGGGGCTTTAGAGGCTCTCTTTCACGCAGGCTTTAAAAAGGGTTTAAGAGGCGTTTCAAAGCGTTTCGAAAGCTTAAGGGGGTCTTAAGGGAACTTCAGAGGCTCGCAGGTGAATTTCACGGAGTTTTCATGGGGTTTTCAGAGGCGTTTCAAAGCGTTTAAAGGCGTTTCAATGCGTTTCAGGAGGTTTCACGGGTGTTTTAGGGGCTTCAGATGATTTCATGAACGTTTTGTAGGGGGTTTTAGAGGCGTTTCATAGCGTTTCAAAGCGTGTCAAGGCGTTTTAGGGCGTTCTTATGCGTTTCAGGGCGATTCAGGAGCTTCAGAGGCTCACAGCGATTCAGGGCTTCAGATGCTCACAGGTGAATTTCTCGCAGGTTTCATAGGGGTTTTAGAGGCGTTTCAGGGCATTTCAATGCGTTTCAGGGCGTTTCAGAAGATTTTAGAGGGATTTCAGGGGGTCTAGAGGCTCTCAGGTAAATTTCATGAAGATTTTTCATGGTGGTTCTAGAGGCGTTTCAAAGCGTTTCAAAGCATCTTAATTGTCTTCAGAGCGGTTCCATGGGGATATAGAAGCCCATTTAAATTTTCCTCTATAACGTTAGTCTGTTAGAGTCAACCAAATTCGTTAGTAGATCCGATGGCCTGAACTCAAGGAAGTTCTTGATAGCACATAGCTACATGAGGCTGTGTAAGCATAAATTTCATTAATAATGCTCAAATAGATCACTGATTACAGTTGTAGATCAGATGGCCTTAACTCCAGAGAGTTCTCGGGTACTCCTATACAATCATAGAACCCACCACTTAATAGAACACACACGCCTGGAGCTGTGTGAGTATAAACCTCATTCTTAATGCTCTTAGATACAACTTGTAGCCCTCATAGATTCGATGACCTATACTCAAGGGAGTTCTTGAAGACCCTTAAAGATTCTTCGAACTCAAATCTTGATAGATCATAGTTACCTGAGGTTGTGTGAGTATGAACCTTAGTCGTAAATCTCATAAAACCAACCTAATACGTTAGTAGATCCGATGACCTATTTTCAAGGAAGTTCTGGGAGGAAACTGACAATGAACTCATCACTATATGAGGCTGTGTAAGCATAAATTTCTTTCACTGTATGAGGCTGTATAAGCATAAATTTCATTCATAATGCTCGAATAGATTACTGATTAAACTTGTGAATCAGATGGCTTTAACTTCAGGGAATTCTCGGATACTCCTATACAATGATAGAACCCACCACTTGATAGAACAGAGATGCCTGGGGCTGTGTGAGTATATAAACCTCATTCTTAAGGAGAAACATCAGAGGATACAAATATGGCTGCCACAATGGCCGACTTTGGTCCCTACTCACGTTTTCAAGAGCACCAATCTTAAAAAATCGTAAACAAATGCGCTCGATTTGCAAAAGCTGCCTCTTTTTACGAGTGAGCAAAGCCATGATTAACAAGTGCGGCTTGGTTCGATGCTTCATTCGTCAAATTTGTGCTTCCAAAGTTTGTATGTAAAATTGCAATGGGATTTCTTGATGTTTCACCTCTTAGATACAATTAGTAGTCCTCGTAGATTCGATTACCTATACTCAAGCAAGTTCTTGAAGAACCTTAAAGAATCATTGGAAGATTCGATGACCTATACGCAAGGATGTTCTTGGAGATCCAAAAACTGACAACGAACTCACCACTTGACAACACATGGCAACATGAGGCTGTGTGAGCATAAATTTCATTCATAATGATCCAATAAATCAGTGATTACGCCTGTAGATCAGATGGCCAAAACTCCAGGGAGCTGTCGGAAACTCTTGAGCTTCTAACCCTTAAACACTCCGTAAACGTCCCTTAACTCTTAATTCTGCCTGTTTCCGTAAACCAACTTTATCTATAATCTTGAGTATTCCAACTGCTCTGAACACAATCAAATTCCATTTAGGTAACGTTACCTAAATGGAGGAACCTAAATAGGTTTTTCCTAAATTGATCCTACCTCAATGAAGGTTTCAGTGTACCGACCTTGAAGGAGCGTGCCTTCACAATTTGACTCATCACAACAAGAATGCACCCCGTCATGGGTGGTCAACATCTTTTCAATGGAAGACGTATACAGACATACATGTGTAGTCAAATTCTTAGATCGAGCTTTTGTGTTTTAGTGTTCCAAAATTTCAATAGCAGGAGCTCAAGTGGCAAACGTCCGAGTCCATTCATCGTAGAAAACTCTCCAACTGCGGATGTGCGCGCGTTGCTGTGCTGCTAGGTACCTATGTCAATTTGATGACGACGGACAGCATCGTTCCGCTGATTTGGTGAAAGGTCACCGTTCGGATTTTTGTTCGCAGTTAGGGTCGTTTGTTCGAGATGCCGTTTCTTCAAATTTACCCTAACGATATCACCTCTCCATTGGGCTGTGCTACATACCTCTGCTGACTGGGAACAAGCTTCCATGGGAAGTAGCTACATTCAGTCAGTGTGAACAAACTAAACCGGCGACGCTCGGCTGTGATCAGTTTGATGTCTGTTTTAGGTCGTGCAATTTTTTTACCACCTCTCTCTGGTTTTTTATGTGAATGGCACCAGCCAGCGGTGTATAAAATTAAGTTATCTCATCTGATTAACGTTTGTGAATGTTGGATTTAGTAGTTTTATGCTGCTTTTTGATGGCAGCAAATTGAGCTACCGTTTCGGTTCGTAAAAGTAACAGATTATATTTGCATTGAGTTGGTTGAGTCTATGAAGTTAACTGACACTACGATTGCAATATTGTTGATCACATTTATTGCTTTACAAAGTAATTAACGTGATTGAAAACTACAAATCTGGATATTTATGTAAATCTTCAATGTTGATTAATTTGAAAAACTAATCTACAGTATTCTAAAGAGCAGCTCATAAACCACATCAACCAAATGATGGCCATCTCAGATGTCCTTACATATATATTAAATTTGTATGGAGCGTAGACTTTGGCCAGATCCCCCCTCCCCCACATCCACCCAAAAAGTCTACGTGGTTTATAAGCGGGGCCTAAGGTCCATTAGCACTATCTACTAATGTCATTGGCAGTGAGAGTAAAATGCTGTCGTGGATCACATGATCTTTCGGAACGGAATCCTACGTTTTGCCATCTGATCTTCAGATCTTCTCCTATATCCGGTTAAGGATCACTTATAGTAAAGGACTGTGACTTTTTAGTGGCTACGCAGTCTTTAGCAGCTAACTTTAACTGCCATGAACTTATGTGGACTTTTTGCTAAAGTTACATAAGTTCGCCGAAGCCCAAATGGTCCCGGATCCCTTAAATGGCCATAACTTCTCAACGCATTAACCGATTCAACCCAGTTTCCATAACAAACAATGCAGTAAAATTCCAGTTCAATTCGAGCTGAAATTAAAATCAGCCAAAGGGAAGTGCCATGAAATTACGTGAACTATTATTGCGCACAGACATACATACACACATACAGACATCACCTCAATTCGAACTGAGTTGATTGGTATATGTAACTCGATCCTCCGTGCTTCCTATCGAAACATCGGTTTTGGAGTGAACATATAGCCTTTCCAGTACACTTAGAGTACGAGAAAGGCAAAACATGCTGCCCGAATTCAATTCAAATGCTAAACACATCTTGCAGGTGAACCAAAATCTGACGCATAATAAACTCATCACGGTGTGGTGTCACTTTCTATGGACCTTCAAATAAATCATCAAAATCTAACCCCTGCAAATATAACCCGACAACGGTTATGTGCCGACGTTTTTTGTTCAATTTGACGTGATTTTTTGCTAGCCTTCATCAACCTCATACCACCACCGGCTGCTAGCAGCACTAGCCATTTTCGTTGGCACTGGTACGGTGCAAGGTGCCAGAGTATTGTTTGGGTTTACCCGTGAAGACCGCCTATGATATTGAACTTGATGAATTTATTAATCCGTTTATGTCGGGATCGCTTTTTTTTTGCGTTGCGCATTGCCAAAAATTGATCTTTGCGATGTTTGTCGGGTTCGCGGTGTATCATTATTTTAATTGGATAAATTATTTGCATACTTGCAATCGGGAAGGGGTCAGGTGTTGAAACATCCTTGGAATCGATATTTAGATGAATGAGCAGCATTCCGATAGAGCGATGAAAGATGATAATAGATTTTGCATTAAATGATTACTAATTGAGGTTCAACGATGACATGACATATGGGACTTCTACAACAAAGCTGATATACGGTTAGCTATTCAGGCCTTGCTGAGGGTGTCTGAATTCGATTTCCGCTATTTTCGCGATAATAATTTCTTTTATTTCCTTAGTTTTTTTCATGCTTGTTACGCAATGTTCGAATTCAGAATTGGTAGTTCGCTGTTAAAACGATGGAGGGACAGAATACTAAGTTGAACAACAAATTCTATAGCAATTGGTATGTAATTATAAGAACACTAGAAAATAAACTGATCAAGCAAAAGAACATTTTGAAAACATTTTGTCAACACGAATGTGTGATATCGTCATATAATACAATAACGATTTGATTTAAATTCCTAAAACTGTTCAAGAAATACAAACACATAGCAATTAATCCACATAATCCAGATCAGAGGCACAAATCTTAGAAGCCATCAACGATGAAATCCTTGACGCTCTACAACATGTGTCATATGAAGTAAATCCGCTAGACAAACATTCAACCGAGAGCGCTTTGACGGAGTGATGTTTTATGTTGCTCATCCATTTGTCTCTCGGTGCTCTAGATTATGTCGATTGTTGGACCACATCCATTTGACGCCGTGAAGGTCACCGCACGATGATGGGCTCTACTTATTAGTACTTCATCAACGTCATTAACATATTAAGGTTTTGCCTCGACCGCCACGTCGACCGTCGACGCAGCACGGCGTTGATCGATGATGATGATGGTCCACAACAACGAAACGTTTGGTGATGACTCGACCGATAGATCCACAACCCCGCCGTGTCCGTGTGTCGTCCCTTCCTGTCCGAAGCGCAGGGCAAACACAACCGCATCACCGTTCAACGCTCGACGCCCCCACGTTTGCTCTCGAATCACTCAACGCCGGCAAACGAAAACAAAAAAAAACATCTGAAACCAGTGCAGAAGATGGGACCCGCGCCACGACCCAGCAATAAGCAACCAACAACGGCAAGAAATCGTGCAGGTTGCTAATAAAACGATCGTGGAAATTGCCTTCACTTATACCAATCGCGGTTCTGGTATGCAGAGTGGAGTGATGGGCCCTGGAAGCGATCGTTGCCACCAACCTCGGGACCATACCGTTGCCTATCCGCTCGCGCGTCCATCTATGTGACTCTTAGTTAGGCAGAAGACTTCTGCTGCAGCTTCAATTATGAAATACGTGAGGGTATGTGATATACTGTTTATGAATTACGATACGATACTAAAATCTCTGCATATTGTTCTGGTCCATGCTTTCTAGCGATTCAGTTCCACGAGTTTCTGCTTACTTTGGGTTGTGTCTCCAGATACGTAACTTGTTTCAAATAGCCTAACAGCGTAACTGGTTTCAAATAGCCGAAGCGCGGACAAGACTATCCAAATTCAGCATGCTGAGCGTCACGTGTTCTATCTTTGATCGGATCTGGATCTTTTCATAATGAAAAAAAATCAGACTTCCTTGGGCGCAGAGTAACCAATTTGAAGCATTGTTGCAAATGACAGCTTGAAATAAAATTTAAAAACTCTACACCAAAAAGAAAAATTGAAATGAATGGTTTTTGAAAGAAAAACTAGAAAGGACGAGACGAACACATTCCTTTTAATTTCACTATTGTGCTCATATTCGGAAAGATAGGCTTCTTTCATCTGCGACTTACAGGCTTCTTCAGTGTCTAGTGTTCGACTGAAGGAGTATGTAAGATGTAGACGAAGTAGTCCTAAAAGTCTGTAAATTGCAAACGAAATAGAAGTCTAGAGTTCTATATGAGTTCGGATTAGCTCCCCATTTTTTCCAGTTTTTCCGATGTTCCTTCTGGAATTTCTAAGAGCTATTCCCGCAATTTCTAATGGAGTCCCTCCCAGTATTTCTTCAGGGGTTTCTCACAGGGTCTCTGCAGGAGTACTTCTATGATACCTTCCAGAAGTTTTCTCGACATGTTTCTAGAGCTGCTCGTTGGATTTCTTCCGAAGATCTTTCTAACATTATCCAACGTTCCTTCAGGAATAACTATTACTGGTTCTCCGGAATGCCTTCCCAGTAGTTTCTGCAGAAGTTCCTTTTTTTTTCTTTTGAAGTTCCTCCCGGGATTTCTCGTAGAGGATTTTCAGAGTTCCTTCTCAAATTTCCCTAATATTTCCTTCCGGATTTATTTGTAGATTTTTCCAGGATGTACCAGTTTTCCAGGAATGCATAAGAAACTCCAAAAAGTCTTCCCAGAGTTCCTTGTAAAATCTCACCTGTATTCCTTTGTTTTGTATATTTCTCCAGGAATTTCCTACAAGCACTTTCCTAGGTTATCCCAGGAGGTTTTCCAAAACAATAACTTCTATCCCTAAACGAACTTCGGAAGCAACTAAGAGAGATATCCCAAAAGGAATATCTAAAATTTCGGGGGATTGCAGGAAAAAACTGTGAGACCAAAATATTAAAAAAAAAACTCAAAAGGATCACTGCAAGAAATTCTAGAAACAACTACGCGGAAAAGCTTGAAAATTATATGTGAAGGAAATCGCAAGAAGAACTCTATCAGAAATTTGAGTAATAGCTCCTTCGAGAGCAAGGAATCACAAAAGAACTCCGGGAGGAATCCCAAACCTTGCCCCAAACAACATATTGGGAGGAACTTTAAGAGAAATCACACGAGAACCTTCATGAAATATTCCGAGAGAAACCATAGTCCCGGGTGTAACTCCTGCAAACTGTTTGGGAAACATCCTGGAGAAATCTTTGATGGAAGAAAACCCACGAAGAACTTCTTCAGAAATCCCAAGAAAAACTCAAAAAGAAATTCCTCAAAAACATCTGAGAAATATTCTGAGTGAAACTCATGAATTTAAGAAGCAATACTAACAAAAATTCCGCGAGAAAATACAGAAGGAATCTTGTGGAAAATTTTAAAAGGCAAAAGGTGGCAGAAAATAACTCCGACGGAATTTCTCAATTTTAACTTTCAGATTCATTCACGTGGAAAGATTCGGCAGTTTCCTGGCCGGAAGATTGTTATTCGGCACGAGAAGTAAATACTGACCGTGTGCGTGGAAGATTTGGTCGTTTCCTTGCCGGGAAATAGTTCTTGTAGCGGCTTTTTGAACCCTCGAAGCAGAACACCCTCTTCGAATAAGTGTTATAAGTTTTGTACCATTTGATTCCATCCTGTTTCACTTAGGGTAAATCGGGGTAATTTGACCACCTCAAGCAAAAGTCGAAAACAACGTTGAATCTGTTACACATCGTATGACCAGAATGATTCTGATAATACTACACTAGTTGCATAAAAATATCAAAGTCCAATCGTGTTTATATGCCAAAAAATGATTTTTGAAAAAAGTGTTGTTTTTGCGTTGATTTTGAACCATCGGGGTAATATGAGCACCCTATTTTCAATGAAGAATTTAAATCGCCTAACATAATACAAACTCAATTTGCTTTGCATGATATTGAATCATAGAGTATCAACTTGAAGTACATGGAAAACAAATTTATTTGAAAGTCATCTAAGGTATTTAAACATGAGATGTCTTATGTGGTGTTTTTGTTTAGCCCTCGGCGGGGTAATTTGGCTAACAATTTTAAATTTTATTTTTCTAATTTACTACGAAATTAAATAACTTCATTCTAATGTTTCAATCGCTCTAATATCAGACCAGTATTAGAGCTGTAAAGTGTATTTGCAAAATATACTAGATTTTAGGTGATTTTCCAGCGGTGCTCAAAATGCCCCATTGGCTAAATTATCGCAGAGATTCCTAAATGCATCTCAGGAGAAATTCCAAAGGAGTTGTTTTAGGAATTCTTTAAGGAATTCTTGGAAATATTTCTTTGGAGATTTTCTAAGAGGTATCTTCAAAGGAATTCCAGAGTGATTCCAAAAGGAAAAATTGGAAGAATTTTTAAGTAAATGCTTGGAGGATTTTCTGAAGCAATCTCTGGACCGATTTCGGAAAGTATTTAGGTAAATTGTTGATAAAAATCTTTAAGAAACTACACAGAAAACTCTTGCAAGAACTTCTTGAAGAATTGTGAAACACGACTGGTCGGTTTGACCAGCAAGATTAAAAAGAACTCCTTGAAAGATTTTGGAGGAAATTGCTTACAAAGGAGCCTTTGGAAGATAACTCTGAGAAAAAATTTCAAGATAATCCTTGATAAATCATTGATTGAATTCATGACGGAATTCATTGAAGAATTCCTTCAAAAACCTTGGAAGAACTGCTGAATTAATCCCCGGAGTGTAAAAAATAAGCTGGAGTGTGAAATGCAGCTTTAATTCGTGAGTTATAAAAGATTAAAAAAATAAAATTAACAATCCCTGGATGAATTTCTGAACAATTTACTGGATTATTGCTTAAGAAATCCTCGATAGAACTCATAAATCAATCCTTGGATTAATCACTAACAGAATCTTTGGAGTCGTTGAAAACAATGTCGAAGGTTCCTCAATAAACATCACCTGAATCCTAGAGAAACTTCTAAAAAAAATCTAGAAGGGTTCATCTTCCTCCGGAGATGCATTTATTTGAAAAAAAAAAAAATATATCTGTGAGAAACCATGATGAAATTTCCGAAAAATCTTTGGAAAAATTCTTGAAAGATTTCTCTTTGGAATCTATAAATATGAAAATGCAGTGGCTTTCGTGGGACCGCTCATAACTCACGAACCGAACGTCTAATTGATTCGTCTTTGTTTTGTTCTGTAAGTTTTCTCATATACGGAAGGTTTATGAGGCAAAAAACTTTGAGAAATTGAGATTTTTTGAAAAATCGGATTTCTAGCGATTTGCGTAAGATGATTTGGTCATGAAACGTCAAAAAATGATGTAGGCAAGAAAAAGTTTGCCGGGAAACACAACTTTCTTATAAAATCCTTAAAAGATGTTCAAAATGAATCCTATGAGCTAATAAGAATCTTGGAGGAACCCGTTGGAAGAGTGCTTGCCTTGGACAAATTTCTGAAGGCATAATTATAGAAATAATTAATGAAATCAAGATTGCAAGATTTTTTTTTAATGTTTGACGAAATTCTATCTAACGGCCTACATTTTTTGGTTAAAAAGTAGTCATTCTGCAAGAATTCTTGAAGAAAACAATACAGCAATCTTGGGAGCAATTCCATAGATGTTCTTTGGTGGAATGTTTGATGGAGTTGTTGCAGGAATCTTCGATACAACTCGTAGAAACAAATCCAAAAGAATCCCAGGAAAAGTTTATGAGGAACAAACTCTCAAAGGAATTTCTATAAAACTTCTTGCAGGAACTTTCAATATTATCTTTGCGGGAGGTTCTAGAAGGACAGTTAGAAAGATTCGAGAAGGAATATTTGAGAATCCCAATAGTGCAATGATATATATTGGCACTTACCAGATTTGCTGGTATTTCTGAAACATTCTGGAAAAACAATAAATTGGAAGGCATGAAATGTTGCTAATTGAAAAATTGAAAGATGAAATTTGCGAAAAAAAAATCGCGTGCTGGTAGAATTCGAACTCACGACTCCGTATTCGCTAGACCGGTGCATTAATGAACTAATCCACAGAACAAGTGGCCACAAAAAGCTTAATTGACTCCGGAACCACATCATGAACATTCCTGTTTTCATAAATCCATCTCTCTTTCGACTCAGATGCCAATCCACAACACAAGCGTTTGCGTCCACTAACTACAATTGTTTTTATGATGCCGCGACTTACTCTCACGGGGATTCCAAAATAAATCTAGAAAAATCTAAGTCATGTCTGAATAGAGCACATCGAAATAATTTCTTAAGGAACTCTTGAAGAAATGCCAGCAAAAACTCTTACAGGAATCTTTGATGAAATTTCTCAAAAAAATCTTTAAGGAATTTCAAAAGAAAGCTTGGAGACATTTCAGAAGAAATAAGATGCTGGAAGAGTCACAAATTTATTCCAAAACAAATCCTTGCAGTAATTGCTTCGCAAAATTTTTGAATGAAATTCTTGGAAAAGTTTCGTAAATATTTTTAAGAAATTCCTAAATCAATTTAATTGAAAATCTACGAAGGAATTCCTAGAGGAATCATTGCAAACATTTTAAATGAAAGTCTTCAATGAATTTCCTAGACAATTCCCAAGGGAGTACAAAGACTTCTGAAGAAACACTTGAAAAAATGTCTGCAGATTATTTCTAAGAGCGAGGTTCATAGCGAAATTTCAAACAAAAAACTATTAAAATTACTTTAGAAATATTTGGATAAATAAACGGTTGGGAAAATCTAAAACGGATAATTTAAAAAAGATTCTCAAAAAAAAGTGTTTTTTTTTTACTTACTAATCGGGGTTTATAGAGAAATTCCAGTAGAAATTTCGGAAAGATTTTTCAGGATGTTCTGATCGACATGTTGGGAAAATTTCTCCTGAAATTGTTGGAGGATGTTCTTAAGAAAACTCTTGAAGAAGATCCTACTTGATTGCTTGATGGAATAATTGAAGAAATCCTTTGAGGATTAATGTAAGAATTCCTGATTGAATGCTTGATAAAATTTCTGTAGGAACCTTTGGTAGAATTTCTGAGTCAATCTAAGAGATTTTGTTTTAAATAATATTTGAAGTCATTACATAAGGAATCCTTTTAAAACAACGTAAATAAATCCTATGCCCGAATTTTCAAATAAATTCCTGTTTGTATGTATGATGAAATTGTTAAACGCAAACGCAAAGATGAATCCTTGAATTAACTCCTGAAAAAATCGTGAAGTAATATTTGAAGTAAAACTTGCAGAAATTCTTGGTGAAACCGAAAAAACGCAGATTTTTTTAAATCCCTCGAAAGAACTCTAATATCTGCAAAAACCTCTGGAGGAATACTTAAAGAATTTTATGCGGGGATTTGTATATTGAAAAACACTCAAAAAAAACCCTGAAAAACCCCCAAGCAGATCTACTGGGGAAATCTTTGGTAGAATTCCTAATGTATTGTTTGTAGAATGCTTGGAAATAAATTTCTTAATTAATACTTGGATGGTGATGATATTCTTGTAGGATCGTAAGAAATTCTCACAAGATTACACTAAAAACTCTTTTTACTCGTGTTATTTTTATGCACTTTTAATGTATGCACCTTTTTTATGCCCTGTATAAAAGAGGGAAAGTTTCTCAGAACCAATATTGTACATAAGAAAAAATAATAATGACGGTAACTGTTGCAACGGCGGCCAGAGTATGTTCATAGGGGAGGGCAAATGAATATTGTAGGAGCGTTTCGGGGGGTCTCAAAAAGTTTCAGAGGGGTACCAGTATATCTCAGGGGGGTCTGAGGGGGTTTTCGGAAGCATTGCAGAAAGTTTCAGATGATTTTTGACGGGTTTTGGGGGCGTTATAGGTACGGTTTCGGGGGTTTCCGAGGGTATCACGTGCCTTACATGGGTCCGAGTGAGTTTTGAGGGGGATCTTAGAGGCGTTTCAGGTAGTTTAAGGACAGACTTGTTAGAATCTCAAAATGGCCGCCACAATGGCCGACTTTGGCACTTACTCGCGATTACGAGCGCACAAATCTCGTCGTAAACAAAACCAGCGCACCTGAGCTTCTTATTTTAAGCTTATTTCAAGTGAGCAAGAACAGAATAATAAAATGCACTGTTGTTTGAAGCTTACGTCTTGAGATTTGTGCATCTGAAGTTCTGATGCACTGTTGAAGCGGGATTTCAAGACGTTTGTCCTTAAGAGGATTTTCAGAGACCCCATCACAATATCTTTTGAATCGCCCCTAAAATGCCCATTGATTTAAATGTGCTCTTGAAACCGCCTGACACGACCCTGACCTGAAATGTTTCGAAACGCCCCTGAAACGTCCGTAATCCCAATGAAACGCCCTTGAAATCATCATAATCAATTTGAAATGACTTTGAAACCTCATTAGACGCCTTCAATAGTCTTCAGAAACTCTCTGAAATGCCCTTAAAACCTCTAGGAACACCCTGAAAATGTTCCTGAAACACCCTAAAACTTTCTAACATAGCTGAGATCCCCTGAATTGCCCTTAAAGCCCCTTGAAACGTCCCTGGAACCCCCTTAATTCTATTAAATTGCCCCTGAATTCCCCGCAATCCCATTAAAACTCCAACAATTCCTGACAGAACGCCCTTAAAAGGCTCCTCAAATTCCCTGAAACCCCCTCTCTGGAAATTTTCGGGAAACCCTCTTAGCCGTGAGATTCAAATTCCAGTGCAAATTCAAGTGGTTCAAATGCCCCGAAGCAAGACATGTTCTCGCAAACTAGATTCCCTCACTGAATCCCAAACTTAATTTATGCACACATTATTGAAAAAAAAAACGGAGGAACCTCAGGAGAAATTTATGGAGCAGTCCTTCCTTGCTTGAGAAAGTACTGAGATTATTTTTTGAATGCACCTAGGTACTCCATGAAATTTCACGAATTCATTCCAATCATCATTGACGGTGTAATTCACATACCCTTAGAATTAGCTTTGACGATTTATGGTCACTTTTTCGTGCTTCCACCTTCTACCCCTACTGGCCTCGGAATGTGTTCAGTTCATCCAGCACACAATCAGCACATAATAACTTAATGTCCGAAACTTACAGAATAAGCTAAGCCCTGGAGTAGCGAGCTAGTTAAAACAACCATCGTCAACATCAGGAAAATCCCTTCCATCGTAGTGAGGGCAACCCAAATCGTTTTGTGAAGAGCCCATATGTGGTCCACACACAACCACCAACCAACCTACTGTAGGAGCAAAGTTTTGCGCACATCACACCGATTGTTGCATAATAATTGAACGCCCACTGAAAACATTCATTTCGCGTGTTTGCAACACTAATTGCACGGGTAAGACATCGTTTGCCATCGTTTGTTCGGATTACCCACCAGCCAGCAGTAGAGAGAAACGTGCCTCCGTCGTCGTCGTCGTCGTCATCATCGTCGTCGACGATGCAGCAGCAAGAAGACGGATAGTTAGGTCGGACGGACGGACGAACTGCCAAGCCAGATGATTTACACGTTCGTCTTCTCCGGACGGGTGGTGGCGTGCAACACGGGTAGCATCTTCTTCACTTGTGCGGGGATAAACGCTCTACACTGCATGAAGATTAGGGCCCATATAGCCGAGGCGGTAAACGCACGGGTATTCAGCATGACCATGCTGAGGGTGACGGGTTCGATTCCCGGTCGGTCCAGGATCTTTTCGTAAAGGAAATTTCCTTGACTTCCTTGGGCATAGAGTATCTTCGTGCCTGCCACACGATATACACATGCAAAATGGTCATTGGCAGAGGAAGCTCTCAGTTAATAACTGTGGAAGTGCTCATAGAACACTAAGCTGAGAAGCAGGCTTTGTCCCAGTGAGGACGTTACGCCAAGAAAAGAGAACTGCATGAAGATTGTTGGAGTTACCAGCTTGTACAAAGATCTGGTTGAGACGTTCCAAAAAAGATATATGCATGCCGTTGTTGTGGGTAGCGTTACTGAAGCAATGCATTCTTGTTGTTTTACTGGATCGGAAAAACGATTAGTACGCGTGAGGAGAATAGGCAACGCTGCGGAAAGGTGTCGGAGTGAATGGTCTAATTTATGCTGTGTTAATCGACTCAATAAAAAGAGAATAACTTAACACTTTACGGGCACCATTGTTTTATGATGATTACATTTTAACATGTGAAACGTAAGGTTCTTGAATATGGAACCTGAAGGAGGATTTTTTTGTATCTGATAGCATATAACAAGGCACGGTAAAGGGTGGGTTCGACTGGGTCAACAAAGTCGATTTTTTGGAACAAAGCTTTTTCGATTCATTTTAGCGTACAAAGTAACTGTGCAAAATTTGGGAGCGATTGGTTGCTTCCCCGTATTCCGCATAGCGATTGAAATTTGTATGAAATTTTGTATGGGAAAACGTGATTTTTTGCATTTTTCTCATAAATTGAAATTTTTCTTCTAAAACAATCTAACCAATGACGGTAAAGTATAGCCTAGGATATGCCGAAAAACTTTGCCGAAGACCGCAAAGTGATCCGACACTTGTGAAAAAAGTTATAACGTACAGATTGCCCGGTGGTGCTTAACATTTAACATGTAAAGGAATAACATCAATAATAAAATCACAATTTTTGGCCTAAGTTACCAGGCGAATAACTTTTTTCACAAGCGTCGGATCACTTTGCGGTCTTCGGCAAAGTTTCTCGGCATATCCTAGGCTATACTTTAACGTCATTAGTTACATGGTATTGAACAAAAGAATTCAACTTATGAGTAAAATGCAAAAAAGTACGTTTTCCCATACTAACTTCCATACAAATTTCAATCGCAATGCGGAATACGGGGACGCAACCAATCGCTCCCAAATTTTGCACAGTTGTTTTAGGCGCTAATATAGATTGAAAAAGCTTTGTTCCGGGATGATACAATCAAATTTAAAGTTTCTCCATACAACGTTGACCCACTCTAGTGGGTATGCTGCACAATACAGATCCCATTGTGATCCACTAGCCTCTGCCCAGCAACTCCTATCCCTACCTCCTCGTGGCACTGACCGGAAACTACCAGCAACCTTAGAGCAGATCGGGAAACCAACCCCGCTGGAAACTCCGCTGGAAACTTTGGTCGTAGGCAGACAGGAAAGGGAGGGGTTTGCTTCCGCAAACCTGAGCGTCTGTTCTCTAGGAGGAGCGGCTCACAACAGCGTCTGATCCCCATGTCAGGGGCAACTGATCTACGTCCGAGTGCCAGGGAAGGACTCTAAGCTCAACTGTGCACTATGGTCCTCCGGAAAGTAGGGGGTTGGTGTCAGACAGAATATTAAGAACCGAGACCAACGGCAATGACCCCAGCGAGCAAATAGGACTTGCAATTGGAAACTCGGTACGTGGAACTGCCGATCTCTCAACTTCATTGCGAGCATCCGCCTACTCGCCGATCTACTGAAGGACCGCCGGTTCGACATCGTAGCGCTGCAGAAGGTGTACTGGACAGGATCCATGGTGCAAACGTTTAGAGGTAATCATACCATCTACCAGAGCTGCGGCAACACACGCGAGCTGGAAACAGCTTTCATTGTGATATGCAGAGGAGCCGATTCTTCAACTTCAGCATAATTTTATGCGCAGCTCGAACGTGAGTACAACCGATGCCTAAGCCACGACGTCAAGATCATCATAGGATAATTGAACGCTCAGGTAGGCCAGGAGGAGGAATTCATGCCGACGATTGGTAAGTTCAGCGCCCACCAGCAGACGAACAAAAACGGCCTACGACTCATTGATTACGCCGCCTCCAAAAATATGGCCATACGTAGCATCTTTTTCCAACACAGCCTCCCTTATCGCTACACCTGGAGATCACCACAGCAGACGGAATCTCAAATCGACCACGTTCTGATTGACGGACGGCACTTCTCCGACATTATCGACGTCAGGACCTTTCGTGGCGCCAACATCGATTCCGAACACTATCTGGTGATGGTCAAACTGCGCCCAAAACTCTCCGTCATCAACAATGTACGGTACCGGCGACCGCCACGGTACAACCTAGAGCGACTGAAGCAACCGGATGTCGCCTCAGCATACGCGCAGAATCTCGAGGCCGCGTTGCCAGACGAGGGCGAGCTCGATGAGGCCCCTCTAGAGGACTGCTGGAGTACAGTGAAAGCAACCATCAACGACGCAGCCGAGAACACGGGTACGTGGAACGGAATCGACGAAACAAATGGTTCGACGAAGAGTGCAGAACAGTTTTGGTGGAGAAGAACGCAGCGCGGGCGGTAATGCTGCAACAAGGGACCCGACAGAACGTGGAACGCAACAAACAGAAGCGGAAACAGCAGACCCGCTTCTTTCGGGAGAAAAAGCGCCGCCTGGAAGAAGCGGAGTGTGAAGAAATGGAGCTGCTGTGCCGTTCCCAAGAAACACGGAAATTCTACCAGAAGCTCAACGCATCCCGCAACCGCCCAGAAAGTTGGCTACCTGTTTGCACTGGCTGATAGTCAGGATCTGGGAAACCAAACAGCTACCGGAGGAGTGGAAGGAAGCGGTAATCTGCCCCATTCACAAGAAAGGCGACCATTTGGAAGTTCTCACATGCAAAGCGATTACTATTTGGGATGCTGCCTACAAAGTGCTATCCTAGATCATCTTGCGTCGTCTGTCACCTAAAACGAATGAGTTCGTGGGTAGTTATCAAGCCGGCTTCACCGACGGTCGGTCGACAACGGACCAGATCTTCACAGTACGGCAAATCCTGTTCATCAAATTCCAGGTGGCATACGACAGTATCGACCGCGCATAGCTTTGGAAAATCATGGACGAAAACGGCTTATCTGGGAAGCTGACCAGACTGATTGAAGCAACGATGGGCGGTGTGCAAAATTGCGTTAGGGTTTCGGGTGAACTATCCAGTTCATTCAAATCTCTCCGGGGACTGCGACAAGGTGATGGACTCTCATGCCTACTATTCAACATCGCTCTGGAAGGTGTAATCCGACGAGCCGGGCTCAACAGCCGGGGAACGATTTTCACAAAATCCGGTCAATTTGTGTGCTTTGCGGACGAGATGGGCATTAGGCAGCATCCATTTATTACGTAACGCTAAAATCGGCATTTTTAGACCCCCCCCCCTCCCCCCACCTTAACGATTTTTTGTATGAAAACCATAAAATTTTTGTATGGCCCGTAACGCTCGGCTGTACTCCCCCCTCCCCCTAGAGCGTTACGTAATTTGTGGACGGCGCCTTATTGCCAGAACATTTGGAACGGTGGCAGAGCTGTACACCCGCCTGAAACGCAAAGCAGCAGAGATCAAACTGGTGGTGAATGTCTCAAAAGCAAAGTACGTGCTGGTAGTGGTGGTGGTGGTGGAGGAATTCGTCTACCTCGGATCCTTACTGACGGCTGACAACAACGTGAGTCGTGAAATTCGAATCACCCACGCATCAAATGCACCATGTACAAAACGCTAATAAGACCGGTGGTCCTCTACGGACACGAGACATGGACCATGCTCGAGGAGGCCCTGCAAGCACTCGGAGTTTTCGAGCGACGCGTGCTAAGGACGATCTTTGGCGGTGTGCAGGAGAACTGTGTGTGACGGAGAAGGATGAACCACGAGCTTGCTGCACTTTACGGCGAACCCAGCACCCAGAATGTGGCCAAAGCCGGAAGAATACGATGGGCAGGGCATGTTGCAAGAATGCCGGACAACTACCATGCAAAGTTGGTGTTTGCGACACGTCCGGTTGGCACAAGAAGAGTGGAGCGCAGAGAGCACGATGGGCGGATCAGGTGGAGCGTTACCCGAGTAGGTGGAAAAATCTGATGAATAGCATATTCAGTTATGATTGATTGAACTACTCAATAATAGCTCGTTAAGATATTACAAGATCAAAACAATAACAGACAAGATTTTTCACTTTTTTCTAGAAAAAAAAAAACAAAAAATTATCTGCATGCAGCACCGAATCTACGACCTTAGGATCCACGGGCGGCGATGCTTACCACTCAACTGTGGCTCACTGTTGTAAATAATATGGCAATAACAGCATGCGGTTCTTCGTTTCCACAGCTCAGAAAGGGGCACATGGTATTTCACTAACATTGTGCCATCTCTATGGGTGTATGTGTTCCATTCCGTGCAGAAGAGCTAAACTTGTTCTTATGTAGAAATTTTTAGCTATTTCGACAAGAACAAAAACTGATATCATATCACTTTGAGCTATTCGTGCGATATTCATTAGATTTTTGAATAACTCATCAAAACCACATCGAGCTATGACAGCAAAAAGTGTTCGATTTGAGATATGATTTAGATATTCTCGTCTACCCGGGTACTTGACGAGCATCGGGCGTGACCGAGGATGGAGAACGGCAGCCACGAACCGTGTATTATGAAGAAATATTGTTGATTCAGTTTTATCTTGAATTTGATGTAATAAACAAAAAAATAGCTATAACATCTTTTGTCTGCTAGCATCTAATCAATGTTATGTTTTGTGTCTTCGATCACATTATTTCTAGCTCTATATTATCCAAACCAAGAGATGAAATGTCAGTGAGTCTATGAAAATCTAGTAATCTTCCTTGAAAGAATTCTCATTCACACACGTGCCGATGATTTTAACGGTGCCCTACAAATCTACCAACCTGCGGCGAAATAAAAGCACATGCCATGCCAACCGTCAATCAAATTGTTTAACAACGCTGCGAACACATTTTGTTTCTTTTTTTTTTGCACAGCGTCGGTCGGATAGATCCTTTGAACCCCAAGACCTCTTTTTTGTGCATTTGCGTTTGCGCGGGACCCATCATCTGGTGAAACGTCTTCATAACTCTAGTTACCTACTGGCGAAAAGTTACCCTCCTTCTCCTCTTGCAGCACAGTTAGTGCCCCTTCAGGTCCGCACCCGGCGGTGGCGGCTGCGGCGCGACAAGTGGGTATTAAATCCAGGTGACGGAGGTTACCTTGACAGGTTTCAACACCTCTCGACGCATACCGTGCGGCTCCTTCAACAGGCGAGGATTGGTTTGCCCGGCTGCCCATCCGTCCGTAGATTAATTTTAATCGCTGTACAATTAAGGCTTTATTGTTTCACTGCTGTTTTCTGCTACGAGTTTGATGTGAGGTCCATGGCGCTTCTTCAGTGGTCATCTTCGTCCGTCCGAATTCCTTTTGAGCTGATAACTGGTGTACGCTTCACACACGTACTCGCTGTATGCACTCGCCTGGTCTATGCTATTCGGACTGGTTGACCGGAGGCCAAGCAGGGCGAGACGGGATCAAACATTGTAATCAGTGCCATCATCTTTATGGCAGGTTTCAGGGCCGTCATTGTAATCGGGCGAACGCGCGTGGAATTGTGTGACCATTATCGCCACTCCATTTTGGATACCCTGCCATGCCGTCGTGTGCAACATGGAAGGAGCTTGGAGACTCCTCCAGGTGTACCTTTCATATCGTTCGCTCGGTCGCTCGATGGTTGACCTTTTCTCAAAATTGACCCAGTGCGGTGGTATTTTTTCCATGTCTTGTCCATTGTTCCATAGCGTGCAAGAAGACACCCAGAGTGACGGGCAAAAAACTGCTGGCGGTATGCAAAATGTCCATCAAAGTCTCGTACGGTCACATCTTAGTGTTTTTTTTTCTGTTCATCAATAAAGATGTTCATGCGGGAGGACCCAGGTGGTGTCTAATGATTAGGTCTGCCGAGGTTGGCTTTTAACAAAACTAGACTTTGTATCTAGATCCCACAAGCAGTAGTTCAACCGGTCTTGGTTATTTTTGTGATTTGATGAAATATTAGTGCAATGTTAGCTTTTTAAATGAATTTGTATGGCATGCGACAGGATTGAACATCACCACCAGTTGAAGAACTACCCAAGCAATTAAAAGTTCGGATAAAATAGCATGTTTGGGCTTAATCAGCTATTCGAAGATATATGAATAGCATTCTATTCAGCTCACTTTTTAAGTAATTAACCGAACTTCAGTTCACAAAAAGTACACTTGTGTCGCTGAAAGGAACGCTATTCAGCTTAAAAATAAACTTCGAAAAAATGAAAAAAAAAATTGTTTAGTCCTCAAAAGTAATTTATTATTGAGAACCATTAGTTCATGTGGAATCCAAATTGACTAATACCTTGAAATAATGTTTGATGTTTTTTACTTACTGAGATTTGAACTCGGGATCTCCTAACTCGGTGCCTAACCACTACTCCATGTATGTGTTGTTACGCACTGTGGGATTTTACTCAATGTGCTGATATCATATAGTAGAGCTCAATCAGGTTCGCGTGTGAACTTTCCCTGAACTTGGAATAGTTTTTGAAGTCGAAAGTTCGAAAGAAGTTCACGTGGAACTTCTTGTGAACTTACGCAGCTTGACATTCTCAGTTTGTTGTGATTCGCAGTGCAAAGCAATAAATTAAGGCCAGTGTATCGACTTCAAGAAAAGATTATAAGTTTTCAGCTTGGTTTTCAGTGAATACGATTGCGTCGATTACCGGTGCGCTGCAGTGACAAGTGAGACGGGTGTGAAAACATCCAGCAAAGCTGGAAAATTTTTGTGCGCAGCCGAAAAACCCCCGGCGGCATCCTGGGGGGAACAGTTTTCCGCTGCGGGGGCAGCCTTTGAGCCACACAATACGGATCCTTTGCGTTGATTACAAGTAAGTACGTTCAAATATTATAGTGGAACAAAGTGTACTTGTGAAATTAACACAAGCTGTGGCTGCTGGGCTCGATTTCCGATTGATTTAATTGAATGAGAACTTCTCCCCGGCCCCGCTGTCGCCGAAGTTCAAGTGAAGTTCACTTTTGGTACGGTTAATATTTATCCGAACTTTCAGTAGTAAGTTCAAAACAAGTTCGAAACAAGTTCGGAACGGATGATTTCAAGTTGTTGGAATATGTTCAAATGAACTATATTTGAATTTTAAAGGCACGCAAAAGTTCAACATGAGTTCGGTTAATATTTGATTGAACTCTGTTTTAAAGTTCAACATAAGTTCTTTTTGAACCTTTTTTCGACTTTAATGTCGTTTTGAAGAGAAGTCAAAAGCTTGCACATGTACTTCCAAGTTCATAAACAATACAAGAGTAACTTTTTGGAGAATTAAGTTCAATGAAACCTGGAATTGAACCGAACTTGAACTTCTGAGTTCGTTCTTCAAGTGGAATCCGAACTTTTGGTTGCTTGGGTAATCCCGAGCAGAGGAGAATATCAAATTCATAACAGATTCTGTTTTTATATAATAATTTATTATTATTTACTTATCAATGTATTACTTTTGAATAACATGTTTTGTTGGGTAATCTTATTTTGTTATGATGAAGTTAGATTGATGCACTAAATAACATTTTAATAATACACTTAGTTGAAGACAACGTTTTGTTATTATTATACTATTGAAAATGTTCAAATATGTGATAAACTATAACATAACAATAACAAGTTTTCAAATTGACTGCAAAATTCATTGTTATTAAGTTGTTATTGAATCTTACAAAACGTGTTATTAATTGGTCTTCCAGGAACATTTTTTTGTTATGATTTTAACTATTTTGCCGCTTATGACAGACAAGTTTATAACATAGTAAGATATGTTAATAACACAAAAATTACTGATTTTATTATACAGGTATTATGCCAAAATTAAATATTTTATTATGCTGTTGATATTCTCTTCTGCTCGGGGTTTGACTGGTTTTCAATACATTTCTTAAACTCGCAAAAAAAACCTCGCCTCATTGATCCGTGTACCTATGTTGCTCTTGGTGCAGCCATCGACCGCCATTTGGTTACCAAGATATCGCCAATATCATATTGGAAGCTTTCAAAATTCTCCACTGCTTGCCCAGCTACCGTGAAACTGGTGGGGTTGACCGTATTTACATCCAACGATTTGGTATTCGCATGCTGTCAAAGAACGATCGGCAAGATCATCGAGCTTACTCTGCACTGAAAAAAAAATACATTACCAACCTGTAAATTTTCACCAACCATCGCGTAAACCATCATGGACACCAATTGGTTACGCGACTATTAGCGGAAATATACACGAACGTAACGTAATTTTACATGATATCTCATGTAAATATGCACCAACTCTAGCATTCCCTTTATGTGCATGATTTTTCGCTGAATTCCACGCAAATTATTTTTTCTGAGTGTATATCAGAGTGCCGTTGAGCTAGGAAAGCAGTGGCGTAGCAAAGAGGGTGCGGAGGGTACAGTCCGAACCGAGCCCAAAAAAAAACTTTATAAAATTTAGCATAACACGTGAGATCCTTTTAGTAAGCAAACATGTTTTGGTAGGTCCCACTACTACTACACCTACTACTAACAAATACTGTAATGTGTGTTCTACCTAATAGCGGTGCGTGATTGAAACGAATGTGTTTAAAAAAGGCGTCTAGCTTTTTGCACGCGTAGGTTAGAAGTACTATGGAGAATTGCGTAAAGGGTTCTATTCTATTCTATTCTATTCTAGTGCTTGCACAGCCAGTATTGAAAAGCATCCTGGAAATATCAAAATTTCTTTCGATATTTTCTTGTCAGCATTAATATTTGCAGCATGTCAGAGACGTGACACAAATATTAAAATGGCCAGGCCCACTGTGCAGACTAATGGTTTGGAAGATAATTCAAAAATTTAAGGCAATCAGGTTATCCACTTATGAATAACATGATTGACAAACCTTTTTGAATTGAATGAAGGAAGAAACGGGGACAACCGTACCAGCCGTTTCGTTTTGGGGGAATGGTGTTTGAACATAAAATCGTTGGGAGTGGTGCTGCTAAGAAGGTTAATGCACACTCCGTTATAGTTGGCGCCTTCTCCTGGGTTGGGGCACAGGCATTTCTCCATGTGTCCTGGCATCAAAGCCTAGGCTTAAGCGCCATTACTCGCTCTCTGAAACGAGAAAAAAAGTATAATGATCCCTTCCCGAAAGTACATAAAAATAAGCCAGGAAGCATAATAAAAATACGAAATTGCTACAAATTTGCCATTCTATCAAAAAAATATAAATTTAAACTTTCGAAAGTCATATGATAAAATATAAAACAATTTGTTCCTGAATAAAGTTTGGATCTAGCAATTATCGCAACGATCCACAATTGTGTTTTATAACTTAACCAAAACAAAAGTTAACCAAGGAGTCACTGTCAATTTAGATTACACCTGATTCAGTTTTGCTCCTCTGTTCACGTCCGTTGCGCAAGGCCTCTGTGTCCATTTGACAACTTATCAGATGCGTAAGCCCATGTCATTCTTTGCCCCCCATACTTAATTATTACTTTGTACTCCGCCAGCTCAGAGGCAGCGTGGCCGTTTGAAAGAATTATAATTTAACACCAGGTGACGGGAAAAACTCGCGAAAACAAATCAGGAGATTATATGTATATGTATATTGTATGACAGAGAACGGTTCCCTAGTCCGGGTGTCGAAGCACCAATCAAAATGACCCGTCACTGCAAAACTCGACAACAAAATAAGAAAAGGAACATTCTCACCGAGTACTTCTGCATGTCTGGACCTTGGTCTGGATGAAGTTCAAGCAATTGCGGCTATAGGACACCTCCTCCATCTGCACTTACGGTGGCTTCAATTTCGGGTTTGGTAGCGGTTGCCATCAGAAATCACTCAAGTAATGCTAATTGCTTACACCAAATCTTTCAGTTCACTGATCAATTCACTTTCGCATATACCTATTATCATCCTAGAACTATTAGAAGAATTTTACACAAAACGCCGAAACTAATATAAACTTGGGAGAAAATTCGTGACAGGTAAAAAAAGTGCGTCCTTTCTTGCACACGGCACACTACGATCGGAGAATTGCGTAAAGGGTTCTTATAGAAACTTTGAAAGCAAAAGGATTTTTGGAAGAATTTATAATTGAAATGCCATGACTATTTCTCAAAGGAATCAAAGGCGGAGACCCCAAAGAATAACCTCTCAAATAGAAAAACAATCTTTAAAAGAATTCCTGTAGTTTTCTTAGAGAAATTTCTGCAGGAGGCCTTAAGGCGAAACTGGAAGCATTTCCTCATTATTTTGGTTTTTGATTTTTCATAAAATAACGAAGCAATATTTTCAAAATCGGTTTTCGTGCACATGTAGAGTATAGATCAAGGTATCTCCTGAATTTTTCCCAGGTGGAAAAAGTTTTTCGTTTTTGCAGAAACCATTTTTTGTGAAATTTTGTTTAAAAATGGTTTCTGCAAAAACCAAAAACATATTCCATCTGAAAAATAATCAGGAGATACCTTGATCCATACTCTACATGTGCACGAAAACCGATTTTGAAAATATTGCTTCGTTATTTTATGAAAAATCAAAAACCAAAAAGTGAGGAAATGGATCCAGTTTCGCCTTAAGGGAATTTCTATAGGACCCTCTGAGGAAATTTGTGTAGGAACCCTTTGGGAATGAATATATTCATCCTTGTAAGGACTGTTCATTTTATAAAGAGGACACCTTATTTGTGTGATATCTTTTTTATTTTTCAATAAAATCATTATCGGTTTTTTTGCATAAATTTCCATAGCTATTCTACTGTGCAGGAAAAATATAACATTATACAAATTGTTCTTAGTTATGGAACTGAAGCGGTTTTCGTTAAAACTCAATAAAACCCCATTTCTCAAAATTCTACACAACTTTCCACATACATAACTTTAAAATTTTCATGAACTTTTCAATGTGTTGGGATCTAATACTATTCTTCTAAAGGTAGAATTTAATAGTTGGTCAGTAATAATGCACCAAGCATAATACAGCTTGATATAGTGAGTTGCCTTGTTATCAATGAAATTGATAAAAAATGCTTATTTAAGTCCAGTGATGCAATAACACTACGGAATCAGTTCAAAATTTGTCCAGTATAGAAGAGAATCGCATTCTAAATGATACCGAAGAAAAATATTCTTTACAGTACATTCTTCATCATAAATTTAATACTTAATGATGGCCATAATGAAAAATTGCATACTTTTTGCTCCATAAATGGAAGTTTTTGATTCTAGAGAAGCTTATAATTATTTATTTTCAGCAAGGTCTGACCCTATGTGATTATATACCTTATTTAAAAATAACTACATGTTAATTTTTATTTTCGACATCATTGTTATGTTGTATTTGCAATTAAGAACATCGTTATTTAGAAGAACCTTCATAGAACGAAGCGGTTTTATCTCCGGTAACTGCCATGAAGCACAGTAACCAAGCCAACAATGCTATCACGAAACGGTTTTCTGCATTTGAAATTGCATTATTAGTACTTTCGACTAGATCCATTGAAAACATTCAAAATTTATTATTTTTATACATTTTTGTTTAACAAATAAATTTTATTCTGAAAATCGAGTCCAATTTGTAACTTTAATATCTCAATAACCATTATTCCGATTAGGTTTATATTTTGCCAGAATATGTATCACTCAAACTGCTGCAGCATGGCAAACACTTTTTTTGCAATTAAAAACGATACACCGATGTTTTACAGAAATTTTGTGTTTATCTTTAGTTTTTGGGAATTAAAAAATTGATCTCTCGAAACATTTTGACACATTTCTATGAAGTTCAATAATTTTAAACCAATTTATTTATGGTTATTATCTGCTAATATAATGTACTGAACAACTAACCAATGCTGCTCAAATTTGAACTACGCGTTTTCTTTCTATAGCCTTGCAAAGTTGTCCTCTTTATAAAATGAACAGTCCTTAGGATTATCTAAAAGAAATCTGAGAAATCCTTGAAGGAATCTTTGTAAATCCTTACTGGAATTTTTTAAAGGATTGTTGAACAAATTGTGAAAGAGGACTTGAAGAAATCGGCTAAGGAATCTTTGGACGATTTTCCATAGTTGTCCCAGAGATTCCCATAGAACATGGCACAACTGTGCTGCACAAGGCAGAATTATCGGAGGAATTTTTGAAGAGAACCCCGCAGGTATAACTATAGAAATGTTTGAAGAAATTGCTATGAAATTCATTAAAGAACTTTTAGAAACCCCGTTCAAGGCATTGCAAAATGCAAGCTTGAAGAAATTCAAAAAAAAATGAAGGAATTCCTAAAGGATTACTCTGGGAAATTGTTAAACAACGTTGCGCAATGTGGGGTAGCCCCAAAGGAATCGTTTGTGAAAATCTCAAAGATTTTTTTTTATTGTGAAATTCTTGGGAATATTATTAAAGAAGTTGATATAGAAACGCTTGGAGGATTTCTCGAAGCAAATGCTTAAGCAACTTTCGAAAAAATAAACCTTTGAATAATTTGTCCTTGAAGTAATTACTAGATGAATCGTATAAGATATGTATTTAAAAAAATGTTGGAAATTATTACTGTTCACGGAGGACGGGAGGATCACTAAGCGACCCAGGGGCACCGACAAATCACCGGGGGAACTTTCGGTACGCGTAACGGCGGAGAGCACACGGGAGCAACACAAAGATGCGTGTGCACGTCGCGGCGGTCGGTTTATTTAAAACAATATATGTACAAACAATAACAAGCATACATACATTAGGCAGGGTCGGCGCAGGGCAATTGATGATAAACATCGCAACATATATTAGGCTGGTGTTGGTCATCACAATCACAAAGTCCGTTCACAAAGGTTACTATTTCACAAAGTCTTCACAAAGTTCACATTGGACAACACAGCCTACACAAAGTTCCTCCTCCTGCACCGAACACTTCTCACGGTGTGTCTGGTAGAACAAAATTAATTTAAAAAAATCGGTATCGCTAAAACACCCACCAAACGAAAGCTGAAGGTCCCCACTTTCATTTGAGACTAAAAGGAGAAAGTTCTATCGGCGGGTCTAGAACAATTTTTTTTTTTTCAAATATTACTATCTCAAAGATACTTGTGTTTTTTTTTCTTTTTTCAACCTTGAGTGTAGCCAAATGGGCTTGCATGAGGTCGCCCATTAGTAACGTGTCCTTTTAAAAGAGTAAACGAGTCAAATCAAAAATTATTAATTTTCCTTACAAAATATTTTTTAGACATAAAGTTAAAAAAAATAAATATTTAAGGCAGTTGAATATAAAGACACTATATGCAAAGACACGAAATGTTCCAATTGGAATTCCAAATTTTCTGTCAATGTCATTCCAATCGAGCAGGAGACCTGTCAAACGTGCTTTAAAGCATTGCTCGTCGGCATCATCGTCATGATTGGATGATCATCATCGACAACAACAATCATCACACTTCGTATCTTTGCTTATAGTATCTTTAGTTGAATAGAATTTCAGCAGTATCTGGGCATATACAGGGTGTTAGGATCCTGAGTGTAAACTTTTTAAAGGATGATAGAGGACCATAAATGGTGAAAAAAATTGTTCTACGCATATGGTCAAATCTCAACCGTAACGTAGTTATTGAACTCCCCATGTTTTTGATTCTTATTGCCTTAACTGGCTATAACTTTAAAATAGTCAAACTTATCGCAGTTTTTTACCCTTATTCGAAAGATTATTGAATTTTCTATCAAATGGCATCTTTGAACCGATTGGTTTAGTTAAATAACTAAGTTTTCTAGAGCAAATAGCTTAAAAGTTGTGTGTTTTAATTTGTTTTTGTCAATTATTTTTGAAAACTGCGTAATAAATTAAAATTCTTTCTTTGGCAAAGTTGTGGCCCCTGTTTCACTTTACAATTCGTTCTTTGACATCAAACTTCTACCTCTTATCGTTTTCTTGCAATTTTGATTTAAACGTCGCATTTCAGATCATAAATTTGTAATCGTCATGGTAAGCACCTTTTTGCGCACTGTGTCGCACATTTAAATCAAAATTGCAAGAAAACGATAAGAGTTAGAAGTTGGGCGTCAAAAAACGAATTGTAGAGTGGAATAGGGGCCACAACTTTGCCAAAGAAAGAATTTTAATTTACTACGCATGTTTCGAGGATAATTGACATAAACAAATTAAAACACACTATTTTTAGCTATTTTGCTCTAGAAAACTTAGTTATTTAACTAAACAAAACGATTCAAAGATGCCATTTGATGGAAAATTCAATAATCTTTCGAATAAGGGTAAAAACTGCGATAAGTTTGACCATTTTAAAGTTATAGCCAGTTGAGGCAATAAGAGTCAAAAATCATGGGGAGTTCAATAACTACGTAACGGTTGAGATTTGACCATATGCGTAGAACAATTTTTTTCACCATTTATGGTCCTCTATCACCCTTTAAAAAGTTTGCACTCATGAACCTAACACCCTGTATACAAATAAACTTCGCCTTTTATGTAGAAGTAGTTATTGCGGCTGCAATTTTCTTATTTTTTTATTGACAGTGTCTTATGATTTAACAGTTTTACGATTAAAGTAGGCCGAGTAATGTCAACAAAAATAGAACATACATCAAAGTAGCTCGGATAACGGGCCACAACATTTGGAAGGTAATCCATTTCGGAAAACTGAAAGTTTTTTGATGATGCAATTTAAATCGTTCAAAAGCATGAATAAAACGATTCAGAACTCCACACCAATTTTATCAATGTGATGGTCTGTCTTATATCCTTGTATGCCGTGGCTCGGATAGAATTATCACATGCCAGTATTTGTTCAATTTGTGCAGCTTTATGGTACCTAAGACTTAAACATTTTTAGTTAATTTAGACTATTGCAGTTAGGTATAGCTCCTTACTTTTAAAGAAACAACTACGACAAGAACCCCCTAAGTGACGAGGAAAACCAAACCAAAGAGTACGTTTTGTGTTTGAAGAAGTGTTTTTCCGCCACAATTAACATCGAAAGCAGTTAATATTCACTGTTTTAGATTTGTTTAGTAAAATTGTCTAATAACGGGTAATTAGACATAAAAAATATTAGTAACAGTATATCTTTGTGAACAGGTAGTCTTACTCAACTGACAAAAACAGAATAATCAATGCTACATGTCTAACGGTATATGTAGTAAGAACAATGTGCTAATCTGTCAATTATCAATAGCTTGATCTTTTGCTATTTTTTTTATCTGTATTAACGAGATTTTTAGCCCTTGGCTAGTTCATCTTGGGACTCACGCTTCACTTCCCTTCCGAAGGGAACTCACATTTTGCGAGTTTGTCGGGAGTGGGACTCGATCTCAGGTCCTTGGCGTGATAGTCAAGTGTTCTAACCATCACACCAGGTCCGCTCCACATCTTCTGCTAGCATCATGGCATTATAGACGAGTTAGCAACTTTTCATTCAATTCTACAGCTTTATTGACATATACATATGTTTTACATTAAAGTACGTATGTCTGAGCACATACAAATTAATCAGAACGGATTGAAAATGTCTTAACTTGTCCTTGTTTCTACTGGCAGGTTGTTGATATTATGAAAATTTTTTTTCTGAAAGATATCAGAGATAGCAGTTAGTACTACCCCACAAAAAAGTTCTGACTTGCTCATTTAACTTTATCTCATTCAATGGTGGCGAATATACCCATTAGATTTACTCTCTATGAGCTTACATACATTTTATTTGAAACCTTCTACATGGAGTTGCGGCCCTTGTTTGTGAAATATGTAGTTCTGCAAGTACTACAACTTCTCATAAAGGGCAAACGTGGCATATCTAGCGCTACTACCGATGACGCAGAAAGAAATTACTCGTTGCAGTTGTTTTCTAGATGCTACAGGAAGATGATCAAAGGCGAGAAGCTTGTTTGCACTAAAGCTGAAGTACATTGAAACTTGTTGAACATCATTCAGACTTCTCATAAAGTTGCTGAGGTTGCTGAATATTTGCGGGCAAAACCCAGAGGTCAGGCTGATCAGATGAAGCTCTCAAATATTCATGAACTACCATCCAGATGGAAACCGGCGTCAACGAGTGACCAGAACAGTAAACCGATTTTGTTCATAGATTATTAGTTTTTGATAACGAAAAGTGCCCATAAAGCCACAGCTGCAAAGGCATGAGTACCCAGCACAACCATGCTGAGGATGACGATTCCCGGTTAGTCCAGGACCTTTTCGTGAAGGAAATTTCCTCGACTTAAATGAGCATGCAGTATTTTCGTGCAAGTCACACGCTTTACACATGCAAAATAGTAATTGGCAAAATAAGTTTTTAGTTAAAAACTGTGAAAGAGCTTGTAGGAGATAAAATAAGAAAATTTCAAACAAATTAAATAATTTTATTTATTCTTATTGCATCTCCTACAGTGCTCATAGAACAAGCTAAGAAGCATGCTTTGTCCCTGTAGGGACGTTTCGCCAAGAAGAAGAAGAAGAAGAAGAAGAAGAAGAAGAAGACGACGAAAGAAAACATGTTTCTTGAGTACCAGACGCGCATTGAAGTTGAGAAGCTGTTCGAGGAGAATATATGACGAAGTCACACCCCGAAATTTCAAGAGCACAAATTTGAAGAACCAAATGACGGTATATGCTGTAAAGGTGGTCGATTGGTGACCTGCTGGTGCCAGTCAAATACGAGACCCTAAAGACGTATACGTATCTGTCACAGGATGCAAACACATTATTGGAATCTAGATTGGAATTCAAAGGAACAACATATAACTCGATTTTATACTCACTGTTCTAGTACTTTCACCACACTGTCCATAAACAAAAAACTGTCATCTGCTGGATTTCCCATTCACCTGGGACTATTGTGCTTTTATGTGAAGAATAATAAACATAATATGAAAATATATCGTCGGAAAATCATGCTTGCAATGGAAAAACAGTGTTTTGTCATAAACGTATTCTTCGAAAAAAATGAAAAAATATCATATTTTTTCAAAAAAAAAAAATTGTTCTAGACCCGCCGATAGAACTTTCTCCTTTAAGTCTCAAATGAAAAGGGGGACCCTTAGCTTTCGTTCGGTGGGTATCTTAGCGATACCGATTTTTTAAAATTAATGTTCTCCACCAGACACACCGTGTTCTGCTTCGTCACACACAAAGTCCTATCACAAAGCCACAAATTCCCACTTAGTATCGGAGTCCCTCGTCAAAACAGTCATAAAATTCTTCTTGGTCGAACTCCTCTTCAACGGGATGCCCAGCTGCATTTCTCCGGCGGTTGCCGATCTCCGCTCCTCCAGCTATCTTCAGGGCATACAGCTCACCACTAAGCTCCGCGACGGCTTCAATCTTCCCGCTGGCATTCGCAATCTTGCACTCGACTTCACAAAGTTCACTCTCAGTCCCTTCTGTGCCAGCTTACGGACCGAGAGCAATCCGCAGTCTAGTCCCGGGATGTACAGCACGTTCTCCACTTTCACGGTGTTAATTCTTCCGTCTCCATCGACGGACTCCAGGAAGCCTTCTCCAACACCGGCGGAATTTAACACCGAGCCGTCCGCCAAGTTCACTTCCTGCTTTACACTTCCGTCGAACTTTACGAAGAACTTCCGGTCACTGGTCATGTGGCTCGAGCAGGCACTGTCCACGTACCAGGACCTCCGCTTCCGCTGACCTCCCACGCCGAAACAAATTCCAGGGTTCTTCTCTGCCACCTTCTTCACTTCCGGATCCTTTCTTCCACTTTCACCAAGCATTGGGCACTCTCTCCGGAAATGGCCTGGTTTCCGGCAGTTGTAGCAGACTCGCTGTCTAGGTTTTCTGCTTCCGTTGCTCCTGCTTCGCACATTCAGCGCCCGGTCGTGGCGCTCTTCGGACACACTTTGCCGCTTCTCCATCCGTCGGTGGTACTCGTCCATCAGCCGCTGCTTCACGAATTCTAGCGACTGATCGGCGTCCGGACGGCTCTCCAAGGCCGTCACCAGTCCGTTGTAGGATTCCGGCAGACTCCGGTACACCATCGCCACTTGTAGCGAATCTTCGATCTTCTGTCCCGCACACGAAAGCCGATCGAATAACTCCTCGATCGCGAACAGGTGCTCTTCCATATTCGCACCTTCTTCGTAGTTGAAACTACAGAGTTTCTTCAACAGGGACACTCGCGACGTCACCGTAGCCTTTTCGTGGTACTTCTTCAGCTTTTCCCACACTTCTGCCGCTGACTTCAAGTCTTTCACTAGCGGCAACTGATTATCTTCCACATTCAGAATGATCAAGGCCTTCGCTTTTTGATCCTCTTTCGACCACGCCGCAGTCACTGGCGCTGGCTTCGCTTCCGAAACCGCATGCCACAGGTCGAAAGTAATCAGCAACATCTGAATTTTCACCTTCCACGTCTGGTAATTTTTATTACCCAGACGGGAAAATAAAACTTTCTCAGTCATTTCGAAAATGTCACTTTTCTGTTGGCGCACACTGTAATCACGAAGGTACAGCCAACAACACACGCGAACGTACCCGACGGCGGTACACACAGACACCGTCACAAATGTTCTTTTCACAACCGAACACCACGGCTACGGCAACAGTTCGTTCGATTCGCGGGTCAAAATGGCACAATCTCACACAAAAATCTTCTCGGCTGCGGGACAAAATGGTGCGCTAGGAGCCACCGGCACTTTCTTAATCGTTCTAGGCGCCGCTCCAACCAAACGGGAAATAACAATTTCGCCAACCACTTTTTCCACTGAGTCTGTCCCGGTTACTGTCAGCTGTTCTTCCACACAGCAGCTGATGGAACACAAGCCGAATCGAGTAATTAATTTCACTCCCCCACCGACCGGCACCACAGAGAAGCAATCGCGGGATGATTTTTCACTTCGCGACTGTCCGAGCACTTTTACGGTTCTACCGCACCAACTGGGCCCATAACCTGTTGGAAATTATTACTGTTCACGGAGGACGGGAGGATCATTAAGCGACCCAGGGGCACCGACAAATCACCGGGGGAACTTTCGGTACGCGTAACGGCGGAGAGCACACGGGAGAAACACAAAGATGCGTGTGCACGTCGCGGCGGTCGGTTTATTTAAAACAATATATGTACAAACAATAACAAGCATACATACATTAGGCAGGGTCGGCGCAGGGCAATTGATGATAAACATCGCAACATATATTAGGCTGGCCCAAATATTTCAACAAAAAAAGTTCTAGGAGTTCCTCTTTAAGAACTAATGCGTGACGAAATCTTTGGAAATGTTCATAGAAGTTTCGTTAAAGAAAATTCGAGATTGGTGTTATTGCTAAAAAAAAAACTTCGAATACAAAAATTCTTAATGGAAACCTTGAAAGAATACCTAAAAGATTCATTGAAGGAATTCCACTAGAACTACTTGGAGGAATTTCATATGAGGAGTCCCTGAATTCTTGAAAATATTACTTATTGGAGGGATTTCTAAAGCTTTTCTAGAAGAAAAAAATCGTCTGATGGAATTCCTATAGAGTTTCTTGGAGGAACTTGTGCGAGAATCTTCGCCCCATAGGAATTCTTGAAGCGATTTCTGAAAATTTCCCGATGGATATCCTCTATGAAATATTAGCCTTACATCAATCACTAAAAGTATGCCTCTAGGCATTCGTAAAGAAGTCCTGGCGAAAGTGGAAGAACAGTCTTAGGAGGAATTTCTAGAGGAATCCTTGGAGAAACTTCTGAAGAAACTATTTGATTTTTCAAGACAGGGTATCTGTTCCTTTACTATTTAAGCATATACGCCCCAATTTTCATCCTAACCAAAACAAAAGAATGAAGCGTTTTTTTTGTATTTTTGTTAGTGCTAGTCTGATAACATTATAGATAAAATTACGGAATCAATCAGTGCCGTTATCGCTTTTTTTTGAATGAATTTGTGATCATAAGATTACTAAGTGCAACCCTACCATAAATCCTCAAAAAGATTTTAACGTTGAACCATTTTTTTTTGTTTATTTATTAAAAGTTAATGCTACTTTACATTAGGTGTTTTAAATTCCATATTACAGTGCAAAATCTAAAGCATTTATGTCAACTACATTATTACATCCATTAACAAAAGAAATGTATGTTGCAAATAATTCCAGAATTAACTTTTTATTTCTTCTGCTAATTCCATTTAGGGTTGGTCGCAATAGTTCGTCAATGGATAGTTTCCTCCAGCCTCCAGCGGTTGCCATGATCCTCCGTTGAAAATGACCAATCCTCATTGAAATCATCGTCATCATCAAACATTTGAAAGCAGTTTTTTTCGTTCAAATCAATCATTTTTGCAACGAAAATGGATTCACTGTATTCCATATGAAGAATAGAATACAGTGAATATATTTTCATGGTCATTGTTTTGATTTACAGCGAAAAAAACTGCTTTTCTATTTCCAAAAAATGATGACGGATGCTTGAGCCTTAAACGATTTTTAATTTCTGAAGAAATCATTAAATGACTTTAAATGATACCAACAAGTTTCTCGAAAGAGTTTTGAAGTTGTTTTATCTAACAAAATAACTGGATGAGTGAAGAACTGAATAGTAAAGAATTCTTTGGAGGAATTCCACACACTCAGTTGAGCTCGGCTCATTTCTATTCTTTTTGTCGAGATTCGCACAGCCGAGCGCTCGGCAATTGCAATTTAACTGAGCTATCAACATAAAGATAAGTTTATTCATAGCAGTACCCATGGGTACCGCTGGCATCAAACATTAAACGTCAAGCGTTTAACCGAGATTTCAGCAAATGAACTTAAACCGAGATTCACACAGCCGATCTCGGCAGTCTGTTTTAAGTATGCAATTTGATTTTTGTAAAGAATTCCTATAGATTCCCCTAGCGGAACTTCTGTAGAAACCTTTTAGGAATTCCTGAATTGTTATCCAAAGGATGCGTTGGACATTTCTTGGAGGAATTCTAGAATGAGTCGAATTTTTTGGAGGAATTTCACACACTCAGTTGAGCTCGGCTGATTTCTATTCTTTTTGCCGAGATTCGCACAGCCGAGCGCTCGGCAATTACAATTTAACTGAGATATCAGTATAAAGATAAGTTTATTCATAGCAGCACCCATGGGTACCGCTGGCATCAAACATTAAATGTCAAGCGTTTAACCGAGATTTCAGCAAATGAACTTAAACCGAGATTCACACAGCTGATCTCGGCAGTCTGTTTTAAGTACCTATGTAGTTTGATTTTTGTGAAGAATTCCTATAGATTTCCCTAGCGGAACTTCTGTAAAAACCTTGGAGGAATTCCTGAATTGTTATCCAATGAATGCGTTGGACATTTCTTGGAGGAATTCTAGAATGAGTCGAATTTTTACGTTATAAAATATAACTAAAAGTTAGCTAAGGATTTCAAAAAGAAATCTACTTCAGATCTCCTTGAATTTCACTGTGAATTGCATAGGATCTTATTGTGCGAAAACAGGTTTTTCCGCGACGAGAATATACACCTTGAACCCCCTTTGAAAAAACACGATGGTGTTTCATAAACCTTAAATCCCATTCTTTGCATAGCAATAAGTGCACCGCGAAGCGAATCATTCCAAAAAAAAAAAGTTCACCGCTAGGCAATAGGTATGAAAACCCCCTTTTTGAAGAACCTCTGGGGAATACTTATTTTCCATGGAAAAATCATTAAAGGAATATGTGGAGGATCTGCTTTGAAAGAAACCATAGAGGAATGTTTAAAGTAATTCTAGCAGGACTACTCTCCCTCTGGTGGAATTCCGATGTAATGTCTTGGACGAATATGTGATTCCGAAGCAATAATAGCAGATTTTTTGTAGTAATTCTTTGTGGATGTCATCTCAGACAGATTATTAATATATTCCTTGGTGGCTTCCTGAACAAATATTCCGCGGAAAACTCGATGAAGCCTTGGCAAAAATCTTTTGATGTACGCTGTAGTACTTTTGAAAACATCCTCGGAGATACCACTAAGAATTCCTGAAGTAGTACTTAGAGAATGGCATCCTTGCATTAACCACTTAAAGGATTCTTGAACACAAATTATTCTTCCAGCAAGATTTATGATTTAAAGAAAACGGTAAAGCAATCTTTGAAGACATTCTTGCAAGATTAGTTGGTGGGATTCCTAAATAAATAGTTATCCCTCGAGTGACCTCGAGTGTTGTATTTTGTGCAACACGTTGAAAATATCTCGCTTTTGTATTCAGCATTAGCGAGAGGCTGGCGGTGGAAGCGAACTGCGGGAGTTAAGAAAGGTTAAATATTGTTTCGACATAATTCTTAGAAAAAATCTTACTCTCTTTGATGGAACTCCAGGATGTATCCTTGCATAAATCCACAAAGAAATTCATAAAGGAATAGAAAAAATATTTTTTAAGATTCTGTCAGTCAGTTGACCACCACCTCCAGCAATACGCTAATGCTGAGTTCATAAAGCGAGCTTTTTTCAACTTGTTGTACAAAATACAACCGCGCGATCGCTCGAGAGTTAAATGTATAGTTATGTACCAAAATTGCCAATGTCGCTTACGTCACTTTGCAGAAGAACGGCAACTTTATCAGCCAGTTCGAAGTCATTTAGGTCCCCATATGCACAGTGGTTGAAATCGCGAAAAACACGATCGTGGGCATTTTGAGTGTGATAATGTGAAAATAATATAATGTGATGTTCTGCAAAGTTGTTACATATTTTAAGGAGCAACTTTTGATAACTTTTGATTTTTGATAAATTTACCCAAAAGTTAGATGAAAAATCTATTTTCTACAAAAGCAAAGAAAACTAAATGGTGTCTTCGGCAAAGTTATAGATAATATCATGCAAAAAAATATTGCCGAAGAGACTTTTACTCTATCTTTTGAAATGAGCGATATATAATAAATTTAGTATAAAAACCCCTTAAAACCTTGAAAAGCCACTAAATGCTTTATATCTCTTTTGGATTAGGTTTTCGAGGCTTCCGATGTTCTGAAGACTTTTTCATTATGTTATTGTGCATCTTTTTTCTTAAGACAGTGTTGCCATATTTTCATTGTTTCTATGTGATTTTTTAATTTTCCTATAAAAAATGACTGTTTTTAATAATGAGATATCTCGAAAAGTTGCAAAAAATTCAAAGCATGATGAAAAGTTGAATAAAATTGCTATCTTATACAGGTCAACTGATGAGTTGCTCTCTGTCTCTTCGATGCTTAAAATCTGTTTGAAAATTGTCACTTTCACACTTTTAAATGTTGAAATAAATACTTTTTCCATGTGATAATCTAAAAATTGTGCTATAAAATGTTCAGCAAAGTCGTTGCATATTTTTAGAGCAAACTTTTGACAAAATTACTTTTTCAAAAAAATTGCCTTGAAGTTAGATAAAAAAAAATATTTTTCTTAGGAATCCGCAAATCAAAATGGCGTCTTCAGGAAAGTTGTTCTAAATGGTAAATTGAAAAACTTTGTCGAAGACACCATGACTCTATCTTCAAAAATGACCATTTTAGAGCTGATTTTATGAAAAAAAAACCACTTAAAAGTCTAGAAAAACATGAAAATTTCACTTAACTTTTTTATATTTCAATTTCTTGACATGGAATGTTTTAGGAACTATTTTGTATTCAATAAATGCACAATTTTGTCGAGGATACCAAGAAGTTATCTTGAATATTTCTCTTGATAACATGCGTTTTTAAAGAAAAAAAGCACATTTTTGAACCAAAATATTTTTTATCTAACTTCAAGGCATTTTTTTTGAAAAAGTAATTTTGTCAAAAGTTTGCTCTAAAAATATGCAACAACTTTGCTGAACATTGTATAGCACAATTTTTAGATTATCACATGGAAAATGTATTTATTTCAACATTTAAAAGTGTGAAAGTGACAATTTTCAAACAGATTTTAAGCATCGAAGAGACAGAGAGCAACCTATCAGTTGACCTGTATAAGATAGCAATTTTATTCAACTTTTCATCATGCTTTGAATTTTTTGCAACTTTTCGAGATATCTCATTATTAAAAACAGTCATTTTTTATAGGAAAATTAAAAAATCACATAGAAACAATGAAAATATGGCAACACTGTCTTAAGAAAAAAGATGCACAATAACATAATGAAAAAGTCTTCAGAACATCGGAAGCCTCGAAAACCTAATCCAAAAGAGATATAAAGCATTTAGTGGCTTTTCAAGGTTTTAAGGGGTTTTTTATACTAAATTTATTATATATCGCTCATTTCAAAAGATAGAGCAAAAGTCTCTTCGGAAATATTTTTCTGCATGATATTATCTATAACTTTGCCGAAGACACTATTTAGTTTTCTTTGCTTTTGTAGAAAATAGATTTTTCATCTAACTTTTGGGTAAATTTATCAAAAAAACAAAAGTTATCAAAAGTTGCTCCTTAAAATATGTAACAACTTTGCAGAACATCACATTATATTATTTTCACATTATCACACTCAAAATGCCCACGATCGTGTTTTTCGCGATTTCAACCACTGTGATATGGTAATGGGCTACCACAGCAACCCACGATTTAGTTCACGATCAATCGTACCTACCAGGATCTCGTCGATTACAATGGGGAACAGTAGCGGTGATATATGGGGATCGACAGTGATTGTGCTTATGTTACGGGGGGTCTCGGCTTCCAGTCTTCGCGTAATCATAAACGGATTTATGCTCTACACCTGACGTTTCGACTACATGTATTGAGGTGATAGTTAACATCCTTGCCTTACTCCAGCGACCACACGAATGGGGTCGGGCAAGACACCGTTGTACAGTACTCCGCACGAAAATGCCCTGTACTGTGCTTCAAGGAGGCCGATGATGTTCTCAGAGACACCCTTGCGCCTGAGGGCTCCCCACAAACGATCGAAAGCTTTTGCGTAATCAATGAACACCAAGTAGAGATATTTGCTCCAAGATGATACGGAGCGCGACAATATGGTCCACACAGGATCGTCCGGCAAAGAATCCTGCTTGCTGCCGCCGGAGAGTTGCATCAATCTTCACTTGTATTTAACCGGATTTCTTTGCAGAGGACTCTGAAAACGATGCACAGCAACATGATACCCCGCCAATTATTGCATACAATCTTTTATAAAAAAAAAATCAGGTCAGCCTCTTTGTAAGATACAGAAAAACCACTTATATGGACTAGATGAGGTAAGAGTTTTATTATGTAGCGACGTGAGTTTCTAATATGGAATAACAATTTAGTCTGTGAATGATCGATTTCACCTCGGTACCAGCTGTTAAGCTACAAGTTTGTAATACATACAGTTGTGTTCATACAAATAGCAGTGAAAGCCGTTTTCCATACAAAATGGCCAACTTTGGCATGCTTTAACTTTGTTCTCCTATGAGCGATTGAGCTGAAAATTTGACAGCGAACTACAAATATTGTGAATATTGTTATAGCAAAATCCGAGAATTTTCGAAGTAAGTGGAAAGAAGTTAAACACTATGTGAAATTGATCAAAATCATAGCAGTGTTTGTTCTCCTTTTTTTAATTCAGCATACAATTTTAATATTTTTAAATATAAACATAACCTTGTAATGAAGGTGGAAACTGTTCGAATAGCGTGCGAAAAAATTTCTTGCTTCTTCAAGGTAAAGCTATATTTCAATTTATTTACACTGCTATTATTTTGATCAATTTCACATAGTGTTTAACTTCTTTCCACTTGCTTCGAAAATTCTCAGATTTTGCTATAACAATATCCACCATATTTGTAGTTCGCTGTCAAATTTTCAGCTCAATCGCTCATAGGAGAACAAAGTTACAGCATGCCAAAGTCGATCATTTTGTATGGAAAACGGCTTTCACTGCTATTTTTCTGAACACAGCTGTACATTGTTTAAATGCCAGCCAACCGTAACTTTTTTCCTGTACTTGCCGATTTTTGCCACCTTGTATAAAAAGTAAGACCACTATGCACTTGTGGTGGAGGAGGCAGCATCGTCTGTAATGTAAAAATTAATGGA